>NW_027142241.1:0-46715 GCF_036365525.1 Heterodontus francisci
TCACACACACTCTCACCCTCTATTCAATCCACACACACACACTCTCACCCTCTAATCAATCCACACACACACACTCTCACCCTCTAATCAATCCACACACACACACTCTTACCATCTAATCAATCCACACACACACACTCTCACCCTCTAATCAATCCACACACACACACTCTCACCCTCTAATCAATCCACACACACACACACTCACCCTCTAATCAATCCACACACACACCCTCTCACCCTCTAATCAATCCACACACACACACACTCACCCTCTAATCAATCCACACACACACACACTCTCACCCTCTAATCAATCCACACACACGCACTCTCACACTCTAATCAATCCACACTCACAATCTCACCTCCAATCAATCCACACACACACTCTCACCCTCTAGTCAATCCACACACACACACTCACCCTCTAATCAATCCACACACACACACTCTCTCCCTCTAATCAATCCACACACACACACTCTCTCCTTCTAATCAATCCACACACACACTCTCACCCTCTAATCAATCGACACGCACACTCTCACCCTCTAATCAATCCACACACACACTCTCTCCCTCTAATCAATCCACACACACACACACCCTCACCCTCTAATCAATCCACACAAACACACTCTCACCCTCTAATCAATCCACACACACACACTCTCTCCCTCTAATCAATCCACACTCACACACTCACCCTCTAATCAATCCACACACACACACTCTCTCCCTCTAATCAATCCACACACACACACTCTCCCCTTCTAATCAATCCACACACACACACTCTCACCCTCTAATCAATCCACACACACACTCTCACCCTCTAATCAATCCACACACACGCACTCTCACCCTCTAATCAATCCACACTCACACACTCTCACCCCCTAATCAATCCACACACACACACTCTCACCCTCTAATCAATCCACACACACACACTCTCTCCCTCTAATCAATCCACACTCACACACTCACCCTCTAATCAATCCACACAAACACACTCTCACCCTCTAATCAATCCACACACACACACTCTCCCCCTCTAATCAATCCAAACACACACTCTCACCCTCTAATCAATCCACACACACACACTCTCACCCTCTAATCAATCCACACTCACACACTCACCCTCTAATCAATCCAAACACACACACTCTCACCCTCTAATCAATCCACACACACACACTCTCACCCTCTCATCAATCAACACACACACAGTCTCACCCACTAATCAATCCACACACGCACACTCTCACCCTCTAATCAATCCACACTCACACTCTCACCCTCTAATCAATCCACACTCACACTCTCACCCTCTAATCATTCCACACACACACACTCTCACCCTCTAATCAATCCACACACACACACTCTCACCCTCTAATCAATCCACACACACACTCTCACCCTCTAATCAATGCACACACACACACACTCTCACCCTCTAATCAATCCACACACACACTCTCACCCTCTAATCAATCCACACTCATACTCTCACCCTCTAATCAATCCACACACACACACTCTCACCCTCTAATCAATCCACACACACACTCTCACCCTCTAATCAATCCACACACACACTCTCACCCTCTAATCAATCCACACACACACACTCTCACCCTCTAATCAATCCACACACACACACTCTCACCCTCTAATCAATCCACACACACACTCTCACCCTCTAATCAATCCACACACACACACTCTCACGCTCTAATCAATCCACACACACACACTCTCGCCCTCCAATCAATCCACACACACACTCTCACCCTCTAATCAATCCACACACACACACACTCACCCTCTAATCAATCCACACACACACACTCTCACCCTCTAATCAATCCACACACACACACTCTCACCTTCTAATCAATCCACACACACACACTCTCACCCTCTAATCAATCCACACACACACTCTCACCCTCTAATCAATCCACACACACACTCTCACCCTCTAATCAATCCACACACACACTCTCACCCTCTAATCAATCCACACACACACACTCACCCTCTAATCAATCCACACACACGCACTCTCACCCTCTAATCAATCCACACTCACACTCTCACCCTCTAATCAATCCACACACACACTCTCACCCTCTAGTCAATCCACACACACACACTCACCCTCTAATCAATCCACACTCACGCTCTCACCCTCTAATCAATCCACACACACACTCTCACCCTCCAGTCAATCCACACACACACACTCACCCTTTAATCAATCCACACACACACACTCTCTCCCTCTAATCAATCCACACACACACACTCTCACCCTCTAATCAATCCACACACACACACTCTCCCCTTCTAATCAATCCACACACGCACTCTCACCCTCTAATCAATCCACACACACACTCTCACCCTCTAATCAATCCACACACACACTCTCTCCCTCTAATCAATCCACACACACACACCCTCAACCTCTAATCAATCCACACACGCACACTCTCACCCTCTAATCAATCCACACACACACACTCTCTCCCTCTAATCAATCCACACACACACTCTCTCCCTCTAATCAATCCACACACACACACCCTCACCCTCTAATCAATCCACACACACACACTCTCACCCTCTAATCAATCCACACACACACACTCTCTCCCTCGAATCAATCCACACTCACACACTCACACTCTAATCAATCCACACACACACACACTCACGCTCTAATAAATCCACAGACACACTCTCTCTCCCTCTAATCAATCCACACACACACACCCTCACCCTCTAATCAATCCACACACACACACTCTCACCCTCTAATCAATCCACACACACACACACTCTCTCCCTCTAATCAATCCACACTCACACACTCACCCTCTAATCAATCCACACACACACACACTCACCCTCTAATCAATCCACACACACACACTCTCCCCTTCTAATCAATCCACACACACACTCTCACCCTCTAATCAATCCACACACACACTCTCACCCTCTAATCAATCCACACACACGCACTCTCACCCTCTAATCAATCCACACACACACACTCTCACCCTCTAATCAATCAACACACACACACACTCTCACCCCCTAATCAATCCACACACACACACTCTCACCCTCTAATCAATCCACACTCACACTCTCACCCTCTAATCAATCCACACACACACTCTCACCCTCTAATCAATCCACACACACACACTCTCACCCTCTAATCAATCCACACACACGCACTCTCACCCTCTAATCAATCCACACACACACACTCTCACCCTCTAATCAATCAACACACACACACACTCTCACCCCCTAATCAATCCACACACACACACTCTCACCCTCTAATCAATCCACACTCACACTCTCACCCTCTAATCAATCCACACTCACACTCTCACCCTCTAATCAATCCACTCACACACACTCTCCCCTTCTAATCAATCCACACACACACTCTCACCCTCTAATCAATCCACACACACACTCTCACCCTCTAATCAATCCACACACACGCACTCTCACCCTCTAATCAATCCACACACACACACTCTCACCCTCTAATCAATCAACACACACACACACTCTCACCCCCTAATCAATCCACACACACACACTCTCACCCTCTAATCAATCCACACTCACACTCTCACCCTCTAATCAATCCACACACACGCACTCTCACCCTCTAATCAATCCACACACACACACTCTCACCCTCTAATCAATCAACACACACACACACTCTCACCCCCTAATCAATCCACACACACACACTCTCACCCTCTAATCAATCCACACTCACACTCTCACCCTCTAATCAATCCACACACACACACTCTCACCCTCTAATCAATCCACACTCACACTCTCACCCTCTAATCAATCCACACACACACACTCTCACCCTCTAATCAATCCACACTCACACTCTCACCCTCTAATCAATCCACACACACACACTCTCACCCTCTAATCAATCCACACACACACACTCTCACCCTCTAATCAATCCACACTCACACTCTCACCCTCTATTCAATCCACACACACACACTCTCACCCCCTAATCAATCAACACACACACGCTCTCACCCCCTAATCAATCCACACACACACACTCTCACCCTCTAATCAATCCACACTCACACTCTCACCCTCTACTCAATCCACACACACACACACTCTCACCCTCTAATCAATCCACACACACACACTCTCACCCTCTAATCAATCCACACTCACACTCTCACCCTCTAATCAATCCACACACACACACACTCTCACCCTCTAATCAATCCACACACACACACTCTCACCCTCTAATCAATCCACACACACACACTCTCACCCTCTAATCAATCCACACTCACACACTCTCACCCTCTAATCAATCCACACACTCACACTCTCACCCTCTAATCAATCCACACTAACACTTACACCCTCTAATCAATCCACACACACACACTCTCACCCTCTAATCAATCCACACACACACACACTCACCCTCTAATCAATCCACACACACACACTCTCACCCTCTAATCAATCCACACACACACACTCTCACCCTCTAATCAATCCACACTCACACTCTCACCCTCTAATCAATCCACACACACACACACTCTCACCCTCTAATAAATCCACACACACACACTCTCACCCTCTAATCAATCCACACTCACACTCTCACCCTCTAATCAATCCACACACACACACTCTCACCCTCTAATAAATCCACACACACACACTCTCACCCTCTAATCCATCCACACACACACACACACTCACCCCTAATCAATCCACACACACACACTCTCACCCTCTAATCAATCCACACTCACACACTCTCACCCTCTAATCAATCCACACACACACTCTCAACCTCTAATCAATCCACACACACACACTCTCACCCTCTAATCAATCCACACTCACACTCTCACCCTCTAATCAATCCACACACACACACTCTCACCCTCTAATAAATCCACACACACACACTCTCACCCTCTAATCAATCCACACACACACACTCTCACCCTCTAATCAATCCACACTCACACTCTCACCCTCTAATCAATCCACACACACACACACTCTCACCCTCTAATAAATCCACACACACACACTCTCACCCTCTAATAAATCCACACACTCACACTCTCACCCTCTAATCAATCCACACACACATACACTCTCACCCTCTAATCAATCCACACACACACACACTCTCACCCCCTAATCAATCCACACACACACTCTCACCCTCTAATCAATCCACACTCACACTCTCACCCTCTAATCAATCCACACACACACTCTCACCCTCTAATCAATCCACACACACACACTCTCACCCTCTAATCAATCCACACACACACACTCTCACCCTCTAATCAATCCACACACACACACTCTCACCCTCTAATCAATCCACACACACACACTCTCACCCTCTAATCAATCCACACACACACACTCTCACCCTCTAATCAATCCACACTCACACTCTCACCCTCTATTCAATCCACACACACACACTCTCACCCCCTAATCAATCCACACACACACTCTCACCCTCTAATCAATCCACACTCACACTCTCACCCTCTAATCAATCCACACACACACACACTCTCACCCTCTAATCAATCCACACACACACACACTCTCACCCTCTAATCAATCCACACACACACACTCTCACCCTCTAATCAATCCACACACACACACTCTCACCTTCTAATCAATCCACACACACACACTCTCACCCTCTAATCAATCCACACTCACACTCTCACCCTCTAATCAATCCACACACACACACTCTCACCCTCTAATCAATCCACATTCACACACTCACCCTCTAATCAATCCACACACACACACTCTCACCCTCTAATCAATCCACACTCACACTCTCACCCTCTAATCAATCCACACACACACACTCTCACCCCCTAATCAATCCACACTCACACTCTCACCCTCTAATCAATCCACACACACACACTCTCACCCTCTAATCAATCCACACACACACACTCTCACCCTCTAATCAATCCACACTCCACACTCTCACCCTCTAATCAATCCACACTCACACTCTCACCCTCTAATCAATCCACACACACACACTCTCACCCTCTAATCAATCCACACTCACACTCTCACCCTCTAATCAATCCACACACACACTCTCACCCTCTAATCAATCCACACTCACACTCTCACCCTCTAATCAATCCACACTCACACTCTCACCCTCTAATCAATCCACACACACACACTCTCACCCTCCAATCAATCCACACACACACACTCTCACCCTCCAATCAATCCACACACACACACTCTCACCCTCTAATCAATCCACACTCACACTCTCACCCTCTAATCAATCCACACACACACTCTCACCCCCTAATCAATCCACACACACACTCTCACCCTCTAATCAATCCACACTCACACTCTCACCCTCTAATCAATCCACACACACACACTCTCACCCTCTAATCAATCCACACACACACACTCTCACCCTCTAATCAATCCACACTCACACTCTCACCCTCTAATCAATCCACACACACACACTCTCACCCTCCAATCAATCCACACACACACACTCTCACCCTCCAATCAATCCACACACACACACTCTCACCCTCTAATCAATCCACACTCACACTCTCACCCTCTAATCAATCCACACACACACTCTCACCCCCTAATCAATCCACACACACACTCTCACCCTCTAATCAATCCACACTCACACTCTCACCCTCTAATCAATCCACACACACACACTCTCACCCTCTAATCAATCCACACACACACACTCTCACCCTCTAATCAATCCACATTCACACACTCACCCTCTAATCAATCCACACACACACACTCTCACCCTCTAATCAATCCACACTCACACTCTCACCCTCTAATCAATCCACACACACACACTCTCACCCCCTAATCAATCCACACTCACACTCTCACCCTCTAATCAATCCACACACACACACTCTCACCCTCTAATCAATCCACACACACACACTCTCACCCTCTAATCAATCCACACTCACACTCTCACCCTCTAATCAATCCACACTCACACTCTCACCCTCTAATCAATCCACACACACACACTCTCACCCTCTAATCAATCCACACTCACACTCTCACCCTCTAATCAATCCACACACACACTCTCACCCTCTAATCAATCCACACTCACACTCTCACCCTCTAATCAATCCACACTCACACTCTCACCCTCTAATCAATCCACACACACACACTCTCACCCTCCAATCAATCCACACACACACACTCTCACCCTCCAATCAATCCACACACACACACTCTCACCCTCTAATCAATCCACACTCACACTCTCACCCTCTAATCAATCCACACACACACTCTCACCCCCTAATCAATCCACACACACACTCTCACCCTCTAATCAATCCACACTCACACTCTCACCCTCTAATCAATCCACACACACACACTCTCACCCTCTAATCAATCCACACACACACACTCTCACCCTCTAATCAATCCACACACACACACACTCTCACCCTCTAATCAATCCACACACACACACTCTCACCCTCTAATCAATCCACACTCACACTCTCACCCTCTAATCAATCCACACTCACACTCTCACCCTCTAATCAATCCACACACACACACTCTCACCCTCTAATCAATCCACACACACACACACTCACCCTCTAATCAATCCACACACACACACTCTCACCCTCTAATCAATCCACACACACACACTCACCCTCTAATCAATCCACACACACACTCTCACCCCCTAATCAATCCAAACTCACACTCTCACCCTCTAATCAATCCACACACACACACTCTCACCCCCCAATCAATCCACACACACACACTCTCACCCTCTAATCAATCCACACTCACACTCTCACCCTCTAATCAATCCACACACACACACTCTCACCCTCTAATCAATCCACACACACACACTCTCACCCCCTAATCAATCCAAACTCACACTCTCACCCTCTAATCAATCCACACACACACACACTCACCCTCTAATCAATCCACACACACACACTCTCACCCTCTAATCAATCCACACACACACACTCACCCTCTAATCAATCCACACACACACTCTCACCCCCTAATCAATCCAAACTCACACTCTCACCCTCTAATCAATCCACACACACACACTCTCACCCCCCAATCAATCCACACACACACACTCTCACCCTCTAATCAATCCACACTCAGACTCTCACCCTCTAATCAATCCACACACACACACTCTCACCCTCTAATCAATCCACACACACACACTCTCACCCTCTAATCAATCCACACACACACACTCTCACCCCCCAATCAATCCACACACACACACTCTCACCCTCTAAACAATCCACACTCACACTCTCACCCTCTAATCAATCCACACACACACACTCTCACCCCCTAATCAATCCACACTCACACTCTCACCCTCTAATCAATCCACACACACACACTCTCACCCTCTAATCAATCCACACTCACACTCTCACCCTCTAATCAATCCACACACACACACTCTCACCCTCTAATCAATCCACACAAACACACTCTCACCCTCTAATCAATCCACACACACACACTCTCACCCCCTAATCAATCCACACACACACACTCTCACCCTCTAATCAATCCACACACACACACATACTCACCCTCTAATCAATCCACACACAAACACTCTCACCCTCTAATCAATCCACACTCACACTCTCACCCTCTAATCAATCCACACTCACACTCTCACCCTCTAATCAATCCACACACACACTCTCACCCTCTAATGAATCCACACTCACACTCTCACCCTCTAATCAATCCACACACACACACTCTCACCCTCTAATCAATCCACACACACACACACTCTCACCCCCTAATCAATCCACACACACACACTCTCACCCTCTAATCAATCCACACTCACACTCTCACCCTCTAATCAATCCACACACACACTCTCACCCTCTAATCAATCCACACACACACACTCTCACCCTCTAATCAATCCACACACACACACTCTCACCCTCTAATCAATCCACACTCACACTCTCACCCTCTAATCAATCCACACACACACACTCTCACCCTCTAATCAATCCACACACACACACTCTCACCCTCTAATCAATCCACACACACACTCTCACCCTCTAATCAATCCACACACACACACTCTCACCCTCTAATCAATCCACACACACACACTCTCACCCTCTAATCAATCCACACTCACACTCTCACCCTCTAATCAATCCACACACACACACTCTCACCCTCTAATCAATCCACACACACACACTCTCACCCTCTAATCAATCCACACTCACACTCTCACCCTCTAATCAATCCACACACACACACACTCTCACCCCCTAATCAATCCACACACACACACTCTCACCCTCTAATCAATCCACACTCACACTCTCACCATCTAATCAATCCACACACACACACTCTCACCCCCTAATCAATCCACACAAACACACTCTCACCCTCTAATCAATCCACACTCACACTCTCACCCTCTAATCAATCCACACACACACACTCTCACCCTCTAATCAATCCACACTCACACACTCTCACCCTCTAATCAACCATACACATACACTCTCACCCTCTAATCAATCCACACACACACACTCTCACCCTCTAATCAATCCACACACACACACTCTCACCCTCTAATCAATCCACACACACACTCTCACCCTCTAATCAATCCACACACACACACTCTCACCCTCTATTCAATCCACACTCTCACTCTCACCCTCTAATCAATCCACACTCACACTCTCACCCTCTAATCAATCCACACACACACACACTCTCACCCTCTAATCAATCCACACACACACACTCTCACCCTCTAATCAATCCACACACACACACTCACCCTCTAATCAATCCACACACACACTCTCACCCTCTAATCAATCCACACACACACACACTCTCACCCTCTAATCAATCCACACACACACACTCTCACCCTCTAATCAATCCACACACACACACTCTCACCCTCTAATCAATCCACACTCACACTCTCACCCTCTAATCAATCCACACACACACACACTCTCACCCTCTAATCAATCCACACACACACACTCTCACCCTCTAATCAATCAACACACACACTCTCACCCTCTAATCAATCCACACACGCGCACTCTCACCCTCTAATCAATCCACACAAACACACACACTCACCCTCTAATCAATCCACACACACACACTCTCACCCTCTAATCAATCCACACACACACACTCTCACCCTCTAATCAATCCACACACACACACTCTCACCCTCTAATCAATCCAAACACACACACTCTCACCCTCTAATCAATCCACACACACACACTCTCACCCTCTAATCAATCCACACACACACACTCTCACCCTCTAATCAATCCACACACACACACTCTCACCCTCTAATCAATCCAAACACACACACTCTCACCCTCTAATCAATCCACACACACACACTCTCACCCTCTAATCAATCCACACACACACACTCTCACCCTCTAATCAATCCACACACACACACTCTCACCCTCTAATCAATCCACACACACACACTCACCCTCTAATCAATCCACACACACACACTCTCACCCTCTAATCAATCCACACACACACACTCTCACCCTCTAATCAATCCACACACACACTCTCACCCTCTAATCAATCCACACACACACACTCACCCTCTAATCAATCCACACACACACACACTCACCCTCTAATCAATCCACACACACACACTCTCACCCTCTAATCAATCAACACACACACACTCTCACCCCCTAATCAATCCACACACACACACACTCTCACCCTCTAATCAATCCACACTCACACTCTCACCCTCTAATCAATCCACACTCACACTCTCACCCTCTAATCAATCCACACACACACACACTCTCACCCTCTAATCAATCCACACACACACACACTCTCACACTCTAATCAATCCACACACACACTCTCACCCTCTAATCAATCCACACACACACACTCTCACCCTCTAATCAATCCACACTCACACTCTCACCCTCTAATCAATCCACACTCACACACTCACCCTCTAATCAATCCACACACACACACTCTCACCCTCTAATCAATCCACACACACACTCTCACCCTCTAATCAATCCACACTCACACTCTCACCCTCTAATCAATCCACACTCACACACTCACCCTCTAATCAATCCACACACACGCACTCTCACCCTCTAATCAATCCACACTCACACTCTCACCCTCTAATCAATCCACACTCACACACTCACCCTCTAATCAATCCACACACACACACTCTCACCCTCTAATCAATCAACACACACACACTCTCACCCCCTAATCAATCCACACACACACACACTCTCACCCTCTAATCAATCCACACACACACTCTCACCCTCTAATCAATGCACACACACACACACTCACCCTCTAATCAATCCACACACACACACTCTCGCCGTCCAATCAATCCACACACACACTCTCACCCTCTAATCAATCCACACACACACACTCTCACCCTCTAATCAATCCACACACACACACTCTCACCCTCTAATCAATCCACACACACACACTCTCACCCTCTAATCAATCCACACTCACACACTCTCACCCTCTAATCAACCATACACACACACTCTCACCCTCTAATCAATCCACACACACACACTCTCACCCTCTAATCAATCCACACTCACACACTCTCACCCTCTAATCAATCCACACACACACACTCTCACCCTCTAATCAATCCACACACACACACTCTCACCCTCTATTCAATCCACACTCACACTCTCACCCTCTAATCAATCCACACTCACACTCTCACCCTCTAATCAATCCACACACACACACACTCTCACCCTCTAATCAATCCACACACACACACTCTCACCCTCTAATCAATCCACACACACACACTCACCCTCTAATCAATCCACACACACGCACTCTCACCCTCTAATCAATCCACACTCACACACTCACCCTCTAATCAATCCACACACACACACTCTCACCCTCTAATCAATCAACACACACACACTCTCACCCCCTAATCAAACCACACACACACACACTCTCACCCTCTAATCAATCCACACACACACTCTCACCCTCTAATCAATCCACACACACACACTCTCACCCTCTAATCAATCCACACACACACACTCTCACCCTCTAATCAATCCACACACAGACACTCTCGCCCTCCAATCAATCCACACACACACTCTCACCCTCTAATCAATCCACACACACACACTCTCACCCTCTAATCAATCCATACACACACACACTCTCACCCTCTAATCAATCCACACACACACACTCTCACCCTCTAATCAATCCACACACACACACTCTCACCCTCTAATCAATCCACACACACACACTCTCACCCTCTAATCAATCCACACTCACACACTCTCACCCTCTAATCAACCATACACACACACTCTCACCCTCTAATCAATCCACACACACACACTCTCACCCTCTAATCAATCCACACTCACACACTCTCTCCCTCTAACCAATCCACACACACACACTCTCACTCACTAATCATTCCACACACACACTCTCACCCTCTAATCAATCCACACACACACACTCTCACCCTCTAATCAATCCACACACACACTCTCACCCTCTAATCAATCCACACACACACACTCTCAACCTCTAATCAATCCACACACACACACTCTCACCCTCTCATCAATCCACACTCACACACTCTCACCCTCTAATCAATCCGCACACAAACACTCTCACCCTCTAATCAATCCACACTCACACTCTCACCCTCTAATCAATCCACACACACACACTCTCAACCTCTAATCAATCCACACACACACACTCTCACCCTCTCATCAATCCACACTCACACACTCTCACCCTCTAATCAATCCGCACACAAACACTCTCACCCTCTAATCAATCCACACACACACTCTCACCCTCTCATCAATCCACACTCACACACTCTCACCCTCTAATCAATCCGCACACAAACACTCTCACCCTCTAATCAATCCACACTCACACACTCTCACCCTCTAATCAATCCATACACACACACTCTCACCCTCTAATCAATCCACACACACACACTCTCACCCTCTAATCAATCCACACTCACACACTCTCACCCTCTAATCAATCCATACACACACACTCTCACCCTCTAATCAATACACACACACACACTCTCACCCTCTAATCAATCCACACACACACACTCTCACCCTCTAATCAATCCACACACACACACTCTCACCCTCTAATCAATCCACACTCAAACTCTCACCCTCTAATCATTCCACACACACACACACTCTCACCCTCTAATCAATACACACACACACACACTCTCACCCTCTAATCAATCCACACACACACACTCTCACCCTCTAATCAATCCACACACACACACTCTCACCCTCTAATCAATCCACACTCAAACTCTCACCCTCTAATCAATCCACACACAAACACTCTCACCCTCTAATCAATCCACACTCACACACTCTCTCCCTCTAACCAATCCACACACACACACTCTCACTCACTAATCATTCCACACACACACTCTCACCCTCTAATCAATCCACACACACACACTCTCACCCTCTAATCAATCCACACACACACTCTCACCCTCTAATCAATCCACACACACACACTCTCAACCTCTAATCAATCCACACACACACACTCTCACCCTCCAATCAATCCACACGCACACACTCTCACCCTCTAATCAATCCACACACACACACTCTCACCCTCTAATCAATCCACACTCACACACTCTCACCCTCTAATCAATCCACACACACACACACTCTCACCCTCTAATCAATCCGCACACAAACACTCTCACCCTCTAATCAATCCACACTCACACACTCTCACCCTCTAATCAATCCATACACACACACTCTCACCCTCTAATCAATCCACACACACACACTCTCACCCTCTAATCAATCCACACTCACACACTCTCACCCTCTAATCAATCCATACACACACACTCTCACCCTCTAATCAATACACACACACACACTCTCACCCTCTAATCAATCCACACACACACACTCTCACCCTCTAATCAATCCACACACACACACTCTCACCCTCTAATCAATCCACACTCAAACTCTCACCCTCTAATCAATCCACACTCAAACTCTCACCCTCTAATCATTCCACACACACACACACTCTCACCCACTAATCAATCCATACACACACTCTCACCCACGAATCAATCCACACACACACACTCTCACCCTCTAATCAATCCACACACACACTCTCACCATCTAATCAAACCAGACCCTCACACTCTCACCCTCTAATCAATCAACATACACACACTCTCACCCTCGAATCAATCCACACACACACACTCTCACCCTCTAATCAATCCACACACACACACACACACATTCACCCTCTAATAAATCCACACACACACTCTCACCATCTAATCAAACCAGACCCTCACACTCTCACCCTCTAATCAATCCACATACACACACTCTCACCCTCGAATCAATCCACACACACACACACTCTCACCATCTACTCAATCTTCACACACACACTCTCACCCTCTAATCAATCCACACACTCACGCACACCCTCTAATCAATCCACGCACACACTCTCACCCTCTAATCAATCCATACACACACACTCTCACCCTCTAATCAATCCACACACACACACTCTCACCCTCTAATCAATCCACACTCACACACTCTCACCCTCTAATCAATCCATACACACACACTCTCACCCTCTAATCAATACACACACACACACTCTCACCCTCTAATCAATCCACACACACACACTCTCACCCTCTAATCAATCCACACACACACACTCTCACCCTCTAATCAATCCACACTCAAACTCTCACCCTCTAATCAATCCACACTCAAACTCTCACCCTCTAATCATTCCACACACACACACACTCTCACCCACTAATCAATCCATACACACACTCTCACCCACGAATCAATCCACACACACACACTCTCACCCTCTAATCAATCCACACACACACTTTCACCATCTAATCAAACCAGACCCTCACACTATCACCCTCTAATCAATCCACATACACACACTCTCACCCTCGAATCAATCCACACACACACACTCTCACCCTCTAATCAATCCACACACACACACACACACATTCACCCTCTAATAAATCCACACACACACTCTCACCATCTAATCAAACCAGACCCTCACACTCTCACCCTCTAATCAATCCACATACACACACTCTCACCCTCGAATCAATCCACACACACACACACTCTCACCATCTACTCAATCTTCACACACACACTCTCACCCTCTAATCAATCCACACACTCACGCACACCCTCTAATCAATCCACGCACACACTCTCACCCTGTAATCAATCCACACACACACACTCTCACCCTCTAATCAATCCACACACACACACATTCTCATCCCCTAATCAATCCACACACACACACTCTCACCATCTATTCAATCCACACACACTCTCTCACTCTCTAATCAATCCACACACAATCAATCTCACCCTCTTATCAATCCACACACACGCACTCTCACACTCTAATCAATCCACACACACACACTCTCACCCTCTAATCAATCCACACACACACACACTCTCACCCTCCAATCAATCCACACACACACACACTCACCCTCTAATCAATCCACACACACACACTCTCGCGCTCTAATCAATCCACACACACACACACACTCTCACCCTCTAATCAATCCACACACACACTCTCTCACCATCTAATCAATCCACACACACACACTCTCACCCTCTAATCAATCCACACACACACACTCTCACCCTCTAATCAATCCACACACACACTCTCTCACCATCTAATCAATCCACACACACACACTCTCACCCTCTAATCAATCCTCTCACACACACACTCTCACCCTCTAATCAATCCACACACACACTCTCACCATCTAATCAATCCACACACACACACTCTCACCCTCTAATCAATCCACACACACACACTCACACCCTCTAATCAATCCACACACACACACTCTCACCCTCTAATCAATCCTCACACACACACATTCTCACCCTCTAATCAATCCACACACACACTCTCACCCTCTAATCAATCCACTCACATACACTCTCACCCTCTAATCAATCCACACACACACACTCTCACCCTCTAATCAATCCACACACACACACAATCACCCTCTAATCAATCCACACACACTCTCTCACCATCTAATCAATCCACACACACACACTCTCACCCTCTAATCAATCCACACACACACACTCTCACCATCTAATCAATCCACACACACACTTTCTCACCCTCTAATCAATCCACACACACTGTCTCACCATCTAATCAATCCACACACACACTCTCTCACCATCTAATCAATCCACTCACACACACTCTCACCCTCTAATCAATCCACACACACACACTCTCACCATCTAATCAATCCACACACACACTCTCTCACCCTCTAATCAATCCACACACACACACTCTCACCATCTAATCAATCCACACACACACTCTCTCACCCTCTAATCAATCCACACACACTCTCTCACCATCTAATCAATCCACACACACTCTCTCACCATCTGATCAATCCACACACACACACTCTCACCCTCTAGTCAATCCACACACACACACTCTCACCCTCTAATCAATCCACACACACACACTCTCACCCACTAATCAATCCACACACACTCTCTCACCATCTAATCAATCCACACACTCACACTCTCTCCCTCTAATCAATGCACACACACACACTCTCACCCTCTAATCAATCCACACACACACACTCTCACCCTCTAATCAATCCACACAGACACTCTCACCCCCTAATCAATCCACACACACACACTCTCACCCCCTAATCAATCCACACACACACACTCTCACCCTCTAATCAATCCACACACTCACACTCTCTCCCTCTAATCAATCCACACACACACACTCTCACCCTCTAATCAATCCACACACACTCTCTCACCATCTAATCAATCCACACACTCACACTCTCTCCCTCTAATCAATCCACACACTCACACTCTCACCCTCTAATCAATCCACACACACACACTCTCACCCTCTAATCAATCCACACACACACTCTCACCCCCTAATCAATCCTCTCACACACACTCTCACCCTCTAATCAATCCAAACATACACACTCTCACCCTCTAAACAATCCACACACACACACTCTCACCCTCTAATCAATCCACACACACATACTCTCACCCTCTAATCAATCCACACACACACACTCTCACCCACTAATCAATCCACACACACTCACTCTCACCCTCTAATCAATCCACACACACACTCTCACCCATTAATCAATCCACACACACACACTCTCACCCTCTAGTCAATCCACACACAGACACTCTCACCCTCTAATCAATCCACACACACACACTCTCACCCTCTAATCCATCCACACACACACACTCTCACCCTCTAATCAATCCACACACACACTCTTACCCTCTAGTCAATCCACACACACACACTCTCACCCTCTAATCAATCCACACACACGCACTCTCACCATCTAATCAATCCACACACACACACTCTCACCCTCCAATCAATCCACACACACACACTCTCACCCGCTAATCAATCCACACACACACACTCTCACCCTCTAATCAATCCACACACACACACTCTCACCCTCTAATCAATCCACACACACACACACTCTCACCCTCTAATCAATCCAAACACACACACTCTCACCCTCTAATCAATCCACACACAACACTCTCACCCTCTAATCAATCCACACACACACACTCTCACCCTCTAATCAATCCACACACACGCACTCTCACCCTCTAATCAATCCACACACACGCACTCTCACCCTCTAATCAATCCACACACACACTCTCTCAGCATCTAATCAATCCACACACACACACTCTCACCCTCTAATCAATCCACACACACACACTCTCTCAGCCCCTAATCAATCCACACACACACACTCTCACCCTCTAATCAATCCACACACACGCACTCTCACCCTCTAATCAATCCACACACACACTCTCTCAGCATCTAATCAATCCACACACACACACTCTCACCCTCTAATCAATCCACACACACACACTCTCACCCCCTAATCAATCCACACACACACACTCTCACCATCTAATCAATCCACACACACTCTCTCACCATCTAATCAATCCGCACACACACACTCTCACCCTCTAATCAATCCACACACACTCTCTCACCATCTAATCAATCCACACACACATACTCTCACCCTCTAATCAATCCACACACACACACTCTCACCCACTAATCAATCCACACACACTCTCTCACCATCTAATCAATCCACACACTCACACTCTCTCACTCTAATCAATCCACACACACACACTCTCGCCCTCTAATCAATTCACTCACATACACTCTCACCATCTAATCAATCTTCACACACACACTCTCACCCACTAATCAATCCACACACTCACTCACACACTCTAATCAATCCACGCACACACTCTCACCCTCTAATCAATCCACACACACACTCTCACCCTCTAATCAATCCACACACACTCTCTCAACCCTCTAATCAATCCACACACACAGTCTCACCCTCTAATCAATCCACACACACTCTCTCACCATCTAATCAATCCACACACACACACTCACCCTCTAATCAATCCACACACACACACAATCACCCTCTAATCAATCCACACACACACAATCACCCTCTAATCAATCCACACACATACACTCACCCTCTAATCAATCCACACACACACACTCACCCACTGATCAATCCACACACACACACAATCACCCTCTAATCAATCCACACACACACACAATCACCCTCTAATCAATCCACACACACACACTCACCCTCTGATCAATCCACACACACACACTCTCACCATCTAATCAATCCACACACACACAATCACCCTCTAATCAATCCACACACACTCTCTCACCATCTAATCAATCCACACACACACAATCACCCTCTAATCAATCCACACACACTCTCTCACCATCTAATCAATCCACACACACACTCTCACCCTCTAATCAATCCACACACACTCTCTCACCATCTGATCAATCCACACCCACACAATCACCCTCTAATCAATCCACACACACTCTCTCACCATCTAATCAATCCACACACACACAATCACCCTCTAATCAATCCACACACACTCTCTCACCATCTAATCAATCCACACACACACAATCACCCTTTAATCAATCCACACACACACACACTCACCCTCTAATCAATCCACACACACACAATCACCCTCTAATCAATCCACACACACTCTCTCACCATCTAATCAATCCACACACACACAATCACCCTCTAATCAATCCACACACACAGACAATCACCCTCTAATCAATCCACGCACACACACTCTCACCCTCTAATCAATCGACACACACACACAATCACCCTCTAATCAATCCACACACACACACATTCTCACCCTCTAATCAATCCACACACACACTCTCACCCTCTAATCAATCCACACACACACACTCTCACCCTCTAATCAATCCACACACACACACTCACCCTCTAATCAATCCACAGACACACACAATCACCCTCTAATCAATCCACACACACACACACTCACCCTCTTATCAATCCACAGACACACACAATCACCCTCTAATCAATCCACACACACACACACTCACCCTCTAATCAATCCACACACACACACAGTCACCCTCTAATCAATCCACACACACACTCTCACCCTCTGATCAATCCACACACACACAATCACCCTCTAATCAATCCACACACACACACTCACCCTCTAATCAATCCACAGACACACACAATCACCCTCTAATCAATCCACACACACACACACTCACCATCTAATCAATCCACAGACACACACAATCACCCTCTAATCAATCCACACACACACATACTCACCCTCTAATCAATCCACACACACACACAGTCACCCTCTAATCAATCCACACACACACTCTCACACTCTGATCAATCCACACACACACAATCACCCTCTAATCAATCCACACACACACACTCACCCTCTAATCAATCCACAGAAACACACAATCACACTCTAATCAATCCACACACACACTCTCACCCTCTAATCAATCCACACACTGACAATCACCCTCTAATCAATCCACTCACACACACAATCACCCTCTAATCAATCCACACACACACACTCTCACCCTCTAATCAATCCACACACACACAATCACCCTCTAATCAATCCACTCACACACACAATCACCCTCCAATCAATCCACACACACACACTCTGACCCTCTAATCAATCCACACACACACACAATCACCCTCTAATCAATTCGCACACACTCTCTCACCATCTAATCAATCCACACACACACACACTCTCCCTCTAATCAATCCACACACACACTCTCAACCCTCTAATCAATCCACACACACAGTCTCACCCTCTAATCAATCCACACACACTCTCTCACCATCTAATCAATCCACACACACACACTCACCCTCTAATCAATCCACACACACACACAATCACCCTCTAATCAATCCACACACACACAATCACCCTCAAATCAATCCTCACACATACACTCACCCTCTAATCAATCCACACACACACACTCACCCACTGATCAATCCACACACACACACAATCACCCTCTAATCAATCCACACACACACACAATCACCCTCTAATCAATCCACACACACACACTCACCCTCTGATCAATCCACACACACACACTCTCACCATCTAATCAATCCACACACACACAATCACCCTCTAATCAATCCACACACACTCTCTCACCATCTAATCAATCCACACACACACAATCACCCTCTAATCAATCCACACACACTCTCTCACCATCTAATCAATCCACACACACACTCTCACCCTCTAATCAATCCACACACACTCTCTCACCATCTGATCAATCCACACCCACACAATCACCCTCTAATCAATCCACACACACTCTCTCATCATCTAATCAATCCACACACACACAATCACCCTCTAATCAATCCACACACACTCTCTCACCATCTAATCAATCCACACACACACAATCACCCTCTAATCAATCCACACACACAAACACTCACCCTCTAATCAATCCACACACACACAATCACCCTCTAATCAATCCACACACACTCTCTCACCATCTAATCAATCCACACACACACAATCACCCTCTAATCAATCCACACACACACACAATCACCCTCTAATCAATCCACGCACACACACTCTCACCCTCTAATCAATCGACACACACACACAATCACCCTCTAATCAATCCACACACACACACATTCTCACCCTCTAATCAATCCACACACACACTCTCACCCTCTAATCAATCCACACACACACACTCTCACCCTCTAATCAATCCACACACACACACTCACCCTCTAATCAATCCACAGACACACACAATCACCCTCTAATCAATCCACACACACACACACTCACCCTCTAATCAATCCACAGACACACACAATCACCCTCTAATCAATCCACACACACACACACTCACCCTCTAATCAATCCACACACACACACAGTCACCCTCTAATCAATCCACACACACACTCTCACCCTCTGATCAATCCACACACACACAATCACCCTCTAATCAATCCACACACACACACTCACCCTCTAATCAATCCACAGACACACACAATCACCCTCTAATCAATCCACACACACACACACTCACCATCTAATCAATCCACAGACACACACAATCACCCTCTAATCAACCCACACACACACACACTCACCCTCTAATCAATCCACACACACACACAGTCACCCTCTAATCAATCCACACACACACTCTCACACTCTGATCAATCCACACACACACAATCACCCTCTAATCAATCCACACACACACACTCACCCTCTAATCAATCCACAGAAACACACAATCACACTCTAATCAATCCACACACACACTCTCACCCTCTAATCAATCCACACACACACAATCACCCTCTAATCAATCCACTCACACACACAATCACCCTCTAATCAATCCACACACACACACTCTCACCCTCTAATCAATCCACTCACACACACAATCACCCTCCAATCAATCCACACACACACACTCTGACCCTCTAATCAATCCACACACACACACAATCACCCTCTAATCAATCCGCACACACTCTCTCACCATCTAATCAATCCACACACACACACTCTCACCCTCTAATCAATCCACACACACACTCTCACCCTCTAATCAATCCACACACACACACTCACCCTCTAATCAATCCACACACACACTCTCACCCTCTAATCAATCCACACACACACACCCTCACCATCTAATCAATCCACACACACACAATCACCCTCTAATCAATCCACACACACTCTCTCACCATCTAATCAATCCACACACACACACTCTCACCCTCTAATCAATCCACACACACACACTCACCCTCTAAAAAATCCACACACACACTCTCACACCCTAATCAATCCACACACACACACTCTCACCCTCTATTCAATCCACACACACACACTCTCACCCTCTAATCAATCCACACACACTCTCTCACCATCTAATCAATCCACACACACACACCCTCACCCTCTAATCAATCCACACACACACACTCTCACCCTCTAATCAATCCACACACACACACACTCACCCACTAATCAATCCACACACACACACTCTCACCCTCTATTCAATCCACACACACACACTCTCACCCTCTAATCAATCCACACACACTCTCTCACCATCTAATCAATCCACACACACACACTCTCACCCTCTAATCAATCCACACACACACACACTCACCCACTAATCAATCCACACACACACACACTCACCCACTAATCAATCCACACACACACACACTCACCCTCTAATCAATCCACACACACATACTCTCACCATCTAATCAATCCACACACACACACTCTCACCCTCTAATCAATCCACACACACACACTCTCGCCCTCTAATCAATTAACACATACACACTCTCACCCTCTAAACAATCCACAAACACACACTCTCACCCTCTAATCAATCCACACACACACACTCTCGCCCTCTAATCAATCCACACACACACACTCTCACCCTCTAATCAATCCACACATACACACTCTCACCCTCTAAACATTCCACACACACACACTCTCACCCTCTAATCAATCCAATCACATACACTCTCACCCTCTAATCAATCCACACACACACTCTCACCCCCTAATCAATCCACACACACACACTCTCACCCTCTAATCAATCCACACACACACACTCTCACCCTCTAATCAATCCACACACACACACACTCACCCGCTAATCAATCCACACACACACACTCTCACCCTCTAATCAATCCACACACACACACTCTCACCCTCTAATAAATACACACATACACACTATCAACCTCTAAACAATCCACACACACACACTCTCACCCTCTAATCAATCCACACACACACACTCTCACCCACTAATCAATCCACACACACACACTCTCACCCACTAATCAATCCACACACACACACTCTCACCCGCTAATCAATCCACACACACACACTCTCACCATCTAATCAATCAACACACACACACTCTCACCCTCTAATAAATCCACACATACACACTCTAACCCTCTAATCAATCCACACACACACACTCTCACACTCTAATCAATCCTCACACACACACTCTCACCCTCTAGTCAATCCACACATAGACACTCTCACCCTCTAATCAATCCACACACACACACTCTCACTCTCTAATCAATCCACACACACACACTCTCTCACCCTCTAATCCATCCACACACACACACTCTCACCCTCTAATCAATCCGCACAAACACTCTCACCCCCAAATCAATTCACACACATACACTCTCACCCTCTAATCAATCCACACACACACTCTCACCCTCTAATCAATCCACACACACACACTCTCACCATCTAATCAATCCACACACACACACTCTCACACTCTAATCAATCCACACACACACACTCACCCTCTAATCAATCCACACACACTCTCTCACCATCTAATCAATCCACACACACACACTCTCACCCTCTAATCAATCCACACACACACACTCACCCTCTAATCAATCCACACACACTCTCTCACCATCTAATCAATCCACACACACACACTCTCACCCTCTAATCAATCCACACACACACACTCTCACCCCCTAATCAATCCACACACACACACTCTCACCATCTAATCAATCCACACACACACACTCTCACCCTCTAATCAATCCACACACACTCACTCTCACCCCCTAATCAATCCACACACACACACTCTCACCATATAATCAATCCACACACACACACTCTCACCCTCTAATCAATCCACACACACACTCACTCTCACCCCCTAATCAATCCACACACACACACTCTCACCCTCTAATCAATCCACACACACACACTCTCACCCGCTAATCAATCCACACACACTATCTCACCATCTAATCAATCCACACACACACACTCTCACCCTCAAATCAATCCACAAACACTCTCTCACCATCTAATCAATCCACACACACACACTCTCACCCTCTAATCAATCCACACACACACACTCTCACCCTCTAATCAATCCACACACACACTCTCTCACCATCTAATCAATCCAACACACACACATTCTCACCCTCAAATCCATCCACACACACACACACACTCTCACCCTCTAATGAATCCACACACACACTCTCACCCCCTAATCAATCCATACACACACACTCTCACCCTCTAATCAATCCACTCACACACACAATCACCCTCTAATCAATCCACACACACACACTCTCACCCTCTAATCAATCCACACACACACAATCACCCTCTAAACAATCCACTCACACACACAATCACCCTCTAATCAATCCACACACACACACTCTCACCCTCTAATCAATCCACACACACACACAATCACCCTCTAATCAATCCACACACACTCTCTCACCATCTAATCAATCCACACACACACACTCTCACCCTCTAATCAATCCACACACACACTCTCACCCTCTAATCAATCCACACACACACACTCATCCTCTAATCAATCCACACACACACTCTCACCCTCTAATCAATCCACACACACACACCCTCACCATCTAATCAATCCACACACACACAATCACCCTCTAATCAATCCACACACACTCTCTCACCATCTAATCAATCCACACACACACACTCTCACCCTCTAATCAATCCACACACACACACTCACCCTCTAATCAATCCACACACACACTCTCACACCCTAATCAATCCACACACACACACTCTCACCCTCTATTCAATCCACACACACACACTCTCACCCTCTAATCAATCCACACACACACTCTCTCACCATCTAATCAATCCACACACACACACCCTCAACCTCTAATCAATCCACACACACACAATCTCACCCTATAATCAATCCACACACACACAGAATCACCCACTAATCAATCCACACACACTCTCTCACCATCTAATCAATCCACACACACACACTCTCACCCTCTAATCAATCCACACACACACACACTCGCCCTCTAATCAATCCATTCACATACACTCTCACCCTCTAATCAATCCACACACACACTCTTACCCCCTAATCAATCCACACACACACACTCTCACCCTCTAATCAATCCACACATACACACTCTCACCCTCTAAACAATCCACAAACACACACTCTCACCCTCTAATCAATCCACACACACACACTCTCGCCCTCTAATCAATCCACACACACACACTCTCACCCTCTAATCAATCCACACATACACACTCTCACCCTCTAAACAATCCACACATACACACTCTCACCCTCTAAACAATCCACACACACACACTCTCACCCTCTAATCAATCCACACACACACACTCTCACCCTCTAATCAATCCACACACACACACACTCACCCGCTAATCAATCCACACACACACACTCTCACCCTCTAGTCAATCCACACACACACACAATCACCCTCTAATCAATCCACACACACACTCACCCTCTAATCTATCCACACACACACTCTCACCCTCTAATCAATCCACACACACACACCCTCACCATCTAATCAATCCACACACACACAGTCACCCTCTAATCAATCCAAACACACTCTCTCACCATCTAATCAATCCACACACACACACTCCCACCCTCTAATCAATCCACACACACACACTCACCCTCTAATCAATCCACACACACACTCTCACCCTCTCATCAATCCACACACACACACTCTCACCCTCTATTCAATCCACACACACACACTCTCACCCTCTAATCAATCCACACACACTCTCTCACCATCTAATCAATCCACACACACACACCCTCACCCTCTAATCAATCCACACACACACACTCTCACCCTCTAATCAATCCACACACACACACTCTCACCCTCTAATCAATCCACACCCACACACTCTCGCCCTCTAATCAATCCATTCACATACACTCTCACCCTCTAATCAATCCACACACACACTCTTACCCCCTAATCAATCCACACACACACTCTCACCATCTAATCAATCCACACACACACACTCTCACCCTCTAATCAATCCACACACACTCACTCTCACCCCCTAATCAATCCACACACACACACTCTCACCATATAATCAATCCACACACACACACTCTCACCCTCTAATCAATCCACACACACACTCACTCTCACCCCCTAATCAATCCACACACACACACTCTCACCCTCTAATCAATCCACACACACACACTCTCACCCTCTAATCAATCCACACACACTCTCTCACCATCTAATCAATCCACACACACACACTCTCACCCTCAAATCAATCCACACACACTCTCTCACCATCTAATCAATCCACACACACACACTCTCAGCCTCTAATCAATCCACACACACACACTCTCACCCTCTAATCAATCCACACACACACTCTCTCACCATCTAATCAATCCACACACACACATTCTCACCCTCTAATCCATCCACACACACACACTCTCACCCTCTAATGAATCCACACACACACTCTCACCCCCTAATCAATCCACACACACACACTCTCACCCTCTAATCAATCCACTCACACACACAATCACCCTCTAATAAATCCACACACACACACTCTCACCCTCTAATCAATCCACACACACACACTCTCACCCTCTAATCAATCCACACACACACACAATCACCCTCTAATCAATCCACACACACTCTCTCACCATCTAATCTATCCACACACACACACTCTCACCCTCTAATCAATCCACACACACACTCTCACCCTCTAATCAATCCACACACACACATTCACCCTCTAATCAATCCACACACACACTCTCACCCTCTAATCAATCCACACACACACACGCTCACCATCTAATCAATCCACACACACACAATCACCCTCTAATCAATCCACACACACTCTCTCACCATCTAATCAATCCACACACACACACTCTCACCCTCTAATCAATCCACACACACACACTCACCCTCTAATCAATCCACACACACACTCTCACACCCTAATCAATCCACACACACACACTCTCACCCTCTATTCAATCCACACACACACACTCTCACCCTCTAATCAATCCACACACACTCTCTCACCATCTAATCAATCCACACACACACACTCTCACCCTATAATCAATCCACACACACACACAATCACCCACTAATCAATCCACACACACTCTCTCACCATCTAATCAATCCACACACACACACTCTCACCCTCTAATCAATCCACACACACACACACTCGCCCTCTAATCAATCCATTCACATACACTCTCACCCTCTAATCAATCGACACACACACTCTTACCCCCTAATCAATCCACACACACACACTCTCACCCTCTAATCAATCCACACATACACACTCTCACCCTCTAAACAATCCACAAACACACACTCTCACCCTCTAATCAATCCACACACACACACTCTCGCCCTCTAATCAATCCACACACACACACTCTCACCCTCTAATCAATCCACACATACACACTCTCACCCTCTAATCAATCCACACATACACACTCTCACCCTCTAAACAATCCACACACACACACTCTCACCCTCTAATCAATCCACACACACACACTCTCACCCTCTAATCAATCCACACACACACACACTCACCCGCTAATCAATCCACACACACACACTCTCACCCTCTAATCAATCCACACACACACTCACCCTCTAATCAATCCACACACACACTCACACCCTCTAATCAATCCACACACACACACCCTCACCATCTAATCAATCCACACACACACAATCACCCTCTAATCAATCCACACACACTCTCTCACCATCTAATCAATCCACACACACACACTCTCACCCTCTAATCAATCCACACACACACACTCACCCTCTAATCAATCCACACACACAATCTCACACCCTAATCAATCCACACACACACACTCTCACCCTCTATTCAATCCACACACACACACTCTCACCCTCTAATCAATCCACACACACTCTCTCACCATCTAATCAATCCACACACACACACCCTCACCCTCTAATCAATCCACACACACACACTCTCACCCTCTAATCAATCCACACACACACACAATCACCCACTAATCAATCCACACACACTCTCTCACCATCTAATCAATCCACACACACACACACTATCACCCTCTAATCAATCCACACACACACACTCTCGCCCTCCAATCAAACCATTCACATACACTCTCACCCTCTAATCAATCCACACACACACTCTTACCCCCTAATCAATCCACACACACACACTCTCACCCTCTAATCAATCCACACATACACACTCTCACCCTCTAAACAATCCACAAACACACACTCTCACCCTCTAATCAATCCACACACACACACTCTCGCCCTCTAATCAATCCACACACACACGCTCTCACCCTCTAATCAATCCACACATACACACTCTCACCCTCTAATCAATCCACACATACACACTCTCACCCTCTAAACAATCCACACACACACACTCTCACCCTCTAATCAATCCACACACACACACTCTCACCCTCTAATCAATCCACACACACACACACTCACCCGCTAATCAATCCACACACACACACTCTCACCCTCTAATCAATCCACACACACACACTCTCACCCTCTAATAAATCCACACATACACACTCTCAACCTCTAAACAATCCACACACACACACTCTCACCCTCTAATCAATCCACACACACACACTCTCACCCACTAATCAATCCACACACACACACTCTCACCCACTAATCAATCCACACACACACACTCTCACCCGCTAATCAATCCACACACACACACTCTCACCCTCTAATCAATCCACACACACACACTCTCACCCTCTAATAAATCCACACATACACACTCTCACCCTCTAATCAATCCACACACACACACTCTCACCCACTAATCAATCCACACACACACACACTCTCACCCTCTAATCAATCCACACACACACACTCTCACCCTCTAATCAATCCACACGCACACACTCTCACCCTCTAGTCAATCCACACATAGACACTCTCACCCTCTAATCAATCCACACACACACACTCTCACCCTCTAATCAATCCACACACACTCTCTCTCACCCTCTAATCCATCCACAGACACACACTCTCACCCTCTAATCGATCCACACACACACACTCTCACCCCCAAATCAATCCACACACATACACTCTCACCCTCTAATCAATCCACACACACACACTCTCACCATCTAATCAATCCACACACACACACTCTCACACTCTAATCAATCCACACACACACACTCACCCTCTAATCAATCCACACACACTCTCTCACCATCTAATCAATCCACACACACACACTCTCACCCTCTAATCAATCCACACACACACACTCACCCTCTAATCAATCCACACACACTCTCTCACCATCTAATCAACCCACACACACACACTCTCACCCTCTAATCAATCCACACACACACACTCTCACCCCCTAATCAATCCACACACACACACTCTCACCATCTAATCAATCCACACACACACACTCTCACCCTCTAATCAATCCACACACACACACTCTCACCCTCTAATCAATCCACACACACACACTCTCACCCTCTAATCAATCCACACACACACACTCTCACCCTCTAATCAATCCACACACACTCACTCTCACCCCCTAATCAATCCACACACACACACTCTCACCATATAATCAATCCACACACACACACTCTCACCCTCTAATCAATCCACACACACACTCACTCTCACCCCCTAATCATTCCACACACACACACTCTCACCCTCTAATCAATCCACACACACACACTCTCACCCTCTAATCAATCCACACACACTCTCTCACCATCTCATCAATCCACACACACACACTCCCACCCTCAAATCAATCCACACACACTCTCTCACCATCTAATCAATCCACACACACACACTCTCACCCTCTAATCAATCCACACACACAGTCTCTCACCATCTAATCAATCCACACACACACATTCTCACCCTCTATTCCATCCACACACACACACTCTCACCCTCTAATGAATCCACACACACACTCTCACCCCCTAATCAATCCACACACACACACTCTCACCATCTAATCAATCCACACACACACACTTCACCCTCTAATCAATCCACACACACTCACTCTCACCCCCTAATCAATCCACACACAAACACACTCTCACCATATAATCAATCCACACACACACGCTCTCACCCTCTTGTCAATCCACACACACACTCACTCTCACCCCCTAATCAATCCACACACACACACTCTCACCATCTAATCAATCCACACACACACACTCTCACCCTCTAATCAATCCACACACACACACTCTCACCCTCTAATCAATCCACACACACTCACTCTCACCCCCTAATCAATCCACACACACACACTCTCACCATCTAATCAATCCACACACACACACTCTCACCCTCTAATCAATCCACACACACACACTCTCACCCTCTAATCAATCCACACACACTCACTCTCACCCCCTAATCAATCCACACACACACACACTCTCACCATATAATCAATCCACACACACACGCTCTCACCCTCTTGTCAATCCACACACACACTCACTCTCACCCCCTAATCAATCCACACACACACACTCTCACCATCTAATCAATCCACACACACACACTCTCACCCTCTAATCAATCCACACACACACACTCTCACCATCTAATCAATCCACACACACACACTTCACCCTCTAATCAATCCACACACACTCACTCTCACCCCCTAATCAATCCACACATACACACACTCTCACCATATAATCAATCCACACACACACGCTCTCTCCCTCTTGTCAATCCACACACACACTCACTCTCACCCCCTAATCAATCCACACACACACACTCTCACCATCTAATCAATCCACACACACACACTCTCACCCTCTAATCAATCCACACACACACACTCTCACCCTCTAATCAATCCACACACACACTCTCACCCCCTAATCAATCCACACACACACACTCTCACCATCTAATCAATCCACACACACACACTCTCACCCCCTAATCAATCCACACACACACTCTCACACCCTAATCAATCCACACACACACACACTCACCATCTAATCAATCCACACACACACACTCTCACCCTCTAATCAATCCACACACACTCACTCTCACCCCCTAATCAATCCACACACACACTCTCACCCTCTAATCAATCCACACACACTCACTCTCACCCCCTAATCAATCCACACACACACTCTCACCCCCTAATCAATCCACACACACACACTCTCACCCCCTAATCAATCCACACACACACACTCTCACCCTCTAATCAATCCACACACACACACTCTCACCCTCTAATCAATCCACACACACTCACTCTCACCCCCTAATCAATCCACACACACACACTCTCACCCTCTAATCAATCCACACACACACTCTCACCCCCTAATCAATCCACACACACACACTCTCACCATCTAATCAATCCACACACACACACTCTCACCCCCTAATCAATCCACACACACACACTCTCACCCTCTAATCAATCACACACACACACTCTCACCCTCTAATCAATCCACACACACACTCTCACCCCCTAATCAATCCACACACACACACTCTCACCATCTAATCAATCCACACACACACACTCTCACCCCCTAATCAATCCACACACACACACTCTCACACCCTAATCAATCCACACACACACACACTCACCATCTAATCAATCCACACACACACACTCTCACCCTCTAATCAATCCACACACACTCACTCTCACCCCCTAATCAATCCACACACACACTCTCACCCTCTAATCAATCCACACACACTCACTCTCACCCCCTAATCAATCCACACACACACTCTCACCCCCTAATCAATCCACACACACACACTCTCACCCCCTAATCAATCCACACACACACACTCTCACCCTCTAATCAATCCACACACACACACTCTCACCCTCTAATCAATCCACACACACTCACTCTCACCCCCTAATCAATCCACACACACACACTCTCACCCTCTAATCAATCCACACACACACTCTCACCCCCTAATCAATCCACACACACACACTCTCACCATCTAATCAATCCACACACACACACTCTCACCCCCTAATCAATCCACACACACACACTCTCACACCCTAATCAATCCACACACACACACACTCACCATCTAATCAATCCACACACACACACTCTCACCCTCTAATCAATCCACACACACTCACTCTCACCCCCTAATCAATCCACACACACACTCTCACCCTCTAATCAATCCACACACACTCACTCTCACCCCCTAATCAATCCACACACACACACTCTCACCATCTAATCAATCCACACACACACACTCTCACCCTCTAATCAATCCACACACACACTCTCACCCTCTAATCAATCCACACACACACTCTCACCCTCTAATCAATCCACACACACACTCTCACCATCTAATCAATCCACACACACACACTCTCACCCTCTAATCAATCCACACACACTCACTCTCACCCCCTAATCAATCCACACACACACTCTCACCCTCTAATCAATCCACACACACTCACTCTCACCCCCTAATCAATCCACACACACACACTCTCACCATATAATCAATCCACACACACACGCTCTCACCCTCTAGTCAATCCACACACACACTCACTCTCACCCCCTAATCAATCCACACACACACACTCTCACCATCTAATCAATCCACACACACACACTCTCACCCTCTAATCAATCCACACACACACACTCTCACCCTCTAATCAATCCACACACACTCACTCTCACCATCTAATCAATCCACACACACACACTCTCACCATCTAATCAATCCACACACACACACTCTCACCCCCTAATCAATCCACATACACACACTCTCACCCCCTAATCAATCCACACACACATTCTCACCCTCTAATCAATCCACACACACACACTCTCACCCTCTAATCAATCCACACACACACTCTCACCCTCTAATCAATCCACACACACACTCTCTCACCATCTAATCAATCCACACACACACACTCTCACCCCCTAATCAATCCACACACACTCTCTCACCATCTAATCAATCCACACACACACACTCTCACCCTCTAATCAATCCACACACACACTCTCACCCTCTAATCAATCCACACACACACACTCTCACCCTCTAATCAATCCACACACACACTCTCACCTCTAATCAATCCACACACACTCTCTCACCATCTAATCAATCCACACACACACACACTCTCACCCTCTAATCAATCCACACACACTCTCTCACCATCTAATCAATCCACACAAACACACTCTCACCCCCTAATCAATCCACACACACTCTCTCACCATCTAAACAATCCACACACACACACTCTCACCCTCTAATCAATCCACACACACTCTCTCACCATCTAATCAATCCACACACACACACTCTCACCCTCTAATCAATCCACACACACACACTCTCACCCTCTAATCTATCCACACACACACACTCTCACCCCCTAATCAATCCACACACACACACTCTCACCCTCTAATCAATCCACACACACACACTCTCACCCTCTAATCAATCCACACACACTCTCTCACCATCTAATCAATCCACACACACACTCTCGCCCTCTAATCAATCCACACACACTCTCTCACCATCTGATCAATCCACACACACACTCTCACCATCTAATCAATCCACACACACACTCTCGCCCTCTAATCAATCCACACACACACACTCTCACCCTCTAATCAATCCACACACACACTCTCACCATCTAATCAATCCACACACACACTCTCACCATCTAATCAATCCACACACACACTCTCGCCCTCTAATCAATCCACACACACTCTCTCACCATCTAATCAATCCACACACACACTCTCACCATCTAATCAATCCACACACACACTCTCACCATCTAATCAATCCACACACACACACTCTCACCCTCTAATCAATCCACACACACACACTCTCACCCTAATCAATCCACACACACACTCTCACCCTCTATCAATCCACACACACTCACTCTCACCCTCTAATCAATCCACACACACACACTCTCACCCTCTAATCAATCCACACACACACACTTCACCCTCTAATCAATCCACACAAACACACACTCTCACACTCTAATCAATCCACACACACACACTCTCACGCCCTAATCAATCCAAACACACACACTCTCACCCTCTAATCAATCCACACACACACACTCTCACCCTCTAATCAATCCACACACACACACTCTCACCCTCTAATCAATCCACACACACACGCTCTCACCCCCTAATCAATCCACACACACACACCCTCACCCTCTAATCAATCCACACACACACACTCTCACCTCTAATCAATCCACACACACACACTCTCACCCCCTAATCAATCCACACACACACACTCTCACCCTCTAATCAATCCACATACACACTCTCACCCTCTAATCAATCCACACACACTCTCTCACCATCTAATCAATCCACACACACACACACACACTCACCCTCTAATCAATCCACACACACTCTCTCACCCTCTAATCAATCCACACACACACATTCTCACCCTCTAATCAATCCACACACACTCTCTCACTATCTAATCAATCCACACACACACACTCACCCTCTAATCAATCCACACACACACACACTCACCCTCTAATCAATCCACACACACTCTCTCACCCTCTAATCAATCCACACACACACATTCTCACCCTCTAATCAATCCACACACACTCTCTCACCATCTAATCAATCCACACACACACACACTCACCCTCTAATCTATCCACACACACTCTCTCACCATCTAATCAATCCACACACACACACACACTCACCCTCTAATCAATCCACACACACTCTCTCACCCTCTAATCAATCCACACACACACATTCTCACCCTCTAATCAATCCACACACACACACACACTCTCACCCTCTAATCAATCCACACACACTCTCTCACCATCTAATCAATCCACACACACACACACACACTCACCCTCTAATCAATACACACACACTCTCTCACCCTCTAATCAATCCACACACACACACTCACCCTCTAATCAATCCACACACATTCTCTCACCCTCTAATCAATCCACACACACACATTCTCACCCTCTAATCAATTCCACACACACACTCTCACCCTCTAATCAATCCACACACACACACTCTCACCCTCTAATCAATCCACACACACACACTCTCACCCTCTAATCAATCCACACACACACTCTCTCACCCTCTAATCAATCCACACACACACACTCTCACCCTCTAATAAATCCACACCCACACACTCTCACCACTAATCAATCCACACACACTCTCTCACCATCTGATCAATCCACTCACATACACTCTCACCCTCTAATCAATCCACACACACTCTCTCACCATCTAATCAATCCACACACACACACTCACCCTCTAATCAATCCACACACACTCTCTCACCATCTAATCAATCCACACACACACACTCTCACCCTCTAAGCAATCCACACACACACTCTCTCACCCTCTAATCAATCCACACACAGACACTCTCACCCTCTAATCAATCCACACACACACACTCTCACCCTCTAATCACTCCACACACAGACACTCTCACCCTCTAATCAATCCACTCAAATACACTCTCACCCTCTAATCAATCCACACACACACACTCTCACCATCTAATCAATCCACTCACATACACTCTCACCGTCTAATCAATCCACACACACACAATCACCCTCGGTTCAATCCACACACACACACTCTCACCCTCTAATCAATCCACACACACACACTCTCACCCTCTAATCAATCCACACACAGACACTCTCACCCTCTAATCAATCCACTCAAATACACTCTCACCCTCTAATCAATCCACACACACACACTCTCACCCTCTAATCAATCCACACACACACACTCTCACCATCTAATCAATCCACTCACATACACTCTCACCCTCTCATCAATCCACACACACACAATCACCCTCGAATCAATCCACACACACACACTCTCACCCTCTAATCAATCCACTCACATACACTCTCACCCTCTAATCAATCCACACACACACACTATCACCCTCTAATCATTCCACACACACACTCTCACCCTCTAATCAATCCACACACACACACTCTCGCCCTCTAATCAATCCACTCACATACACTCTCACCCTCTAATCAATCCACACAAACACACTATCACACTCTAATCATTCCACACACACACTCTCACCCTCTAATCAATCCACACACACATACTCTCACCCTCTACTCAATCCACACACACACACACTCACCCTCTAATCAATCCACACACACACACTCTCACCCTCTAATCAATCCACACACACACACTCTCACCCTCTACTCAATCCACACACACACACTCTCACCCTCTAATCAATCCACACACACACACTCTCACCCTCTAATCAATGCACACACTCACACCCTCACCCTCTAATCAATCCACACACACTCTCTCACCATCTAATCAATCCACACACACACACTCTCACCCTCTAATCAATCCACACACACACTCTCTCACCCTCTAATCAATCACACACACACACTCTCACCCTCTAATCAATCCACACACACACACTCTCACCCCCCAATCAATCCACACACACACTCTCTCACCCACTAATCAATCCACACACACACACTCTCACCCCCTAATCAATCCACACACACACACTCTCGCCCTCTAATCAATCCACTCACATACACTCTCACCATCTAATCAATCCACACACACACTCTCTCACCCACTAATCAATCCACACACACACACTCTCACCCTCTAATCAATCCACTCACATACACACTCACCCCCTAATCAATCCACACACACACACTCTCGCCCTCTAATCAATCCACTCACATACACTCTCACCATCTAATCAATCCACACACACACTCTCTCACCATCTAATCAATCCACACACACACACTCTCACCCTCTAATCAATCCACACACACACTCTCTCACCCTCTAATCAATCCACACACACACACTCTCACCCTCTAATCAATCCACACACAGACACTCTCACCCTCTAATCAAATCACCCAAATACACTCTCACCCTCTAATCAATCCACTCACATACACTCTCACCCTCTAATCAATCCACACACACACACTCTCGCCCTCTAATCAATCCACTCACATACACTCTCACCCTCTAATCAATCCACACACAGACACTCTCACCCTCTAATCAATCCACTCAAATACACTCTCACCCTCTAATCAATCCACACACACACACTCTCACCATCTAATCAATCCACTCACATACACTCTCACCGTCTAATCAATCCACACACACACAATCACCCTCGGTTCAATCCACACACACACACTCTCACCCTCTAATCAATCCACACACACACACTCTCACCCTCTAATCAATCCACACACAGACACTCTCACCCTCTAATCAATCCACTCAAATACACTCTCACCCTCTAATCAATCCACACACACACACTCTCACCCTCTAATCAATCCACACACACACACTCTCACCATCTAATCAATCCACTCACATACACTCTCACCCTCTCATCAATCCACACACACACAATCACCCTCGAATCAATCCACACACACACACTCTCACCCTCTAATCAATCCACTCACATACACTCTCACCCTCTAATCAATCCACACACACACACTATCACCCTCTAATCATTCCACACACACACTCTCACCCTCTAATCAATCCACACACACACACTCTCGCCCTCTAATCAATCCACTCACATACACTCTCACCCTCTAATCAATCCACACAAACACACTATCACACTCTAATCATTCCACACACACACTCTCACCCTCTAATCAATCCACACACACATACTCTCACCCTCTACTCAATCCACACACACACACTCACCCTCTAATCAATCCACACACACACACTCTCACCCTCTAATCAATCCACACACACACACTCTCACCCTCTACTCAATCCACACACACACACTCTCACCCTCTAATCAATCCACACACACACACTCTCACCCTCTAATCAATCCACACACTCACACCCTCACCCTCTAATCAATCCACACACACTCTCTCACCATCTAATCAATCCACACACACACACTCTCACCCTCTAATCAATCCACACACACACTCTCTCACCCTCTAATCAATCCACACACACACACTCTCACCCTCTAATCAATCCACACACACACACTCTCACCCCCCAATCAATCCACACACACACTCTCTCACCCACTAATCAATCCACACACACACACTCTCACCCCCTAATCAATCCACACACACACACTCTCGCCCTCTAATCAATCCACTCACATACACTCTCACCATCTAATCAATCCACACACACACTCTCTCACCCACTAATCAATCCACACACACACACTCTCACCCTCTAATCAATCCACTCACATACACACTCACCCCCTAATCAATCCACACACACACACTCTCGCCCTCTAATCAATCCACTCACATACACTCTCACCATCTAATCAATCCACACACACACTCTCTCACCATCTAATCAATCCACACACACACACTCTCACCCTCTAATCAATCCACACACACACTCTCTCACCCTCTAATCAATCCACACACACACACTCTCACCCTCTAATCAATCCACACACAGACACTCTCACCCTCTAATCAAATCACCCAAATACACTCTCACCCTCTAATCAATCCACTCACATACACTCTCACCCTCTAATCAATCCACACACACACACTCTCTCCCTCTAATCAATCCACTCACATACACTCTCACCCTCTAATCAATCCACACACAGACACTCTCACCCTCTAATCAATCCACTCAAATACACTCTCACCCTCTAATCAATCCACACACACACAATCACCCTCTAATCAATCCACACACACACACTCTCACCCTCTAATCAATCCACTCACATACACTCTCACCCTCTAATCAATCCACACACACACACACTCACCCTCTAATCAATCCACACACAGACACTCTCACCCTCTAATCAATCCACTCAAATACACTCTCACCGTCTAATCAATCCACACACACACAATCACCCTCGGTTCAATCCACACACACACACTCTCACCCTCTAATCAATCCACACACACACACTCTCACCCTCTAATCAATCCACACACAGACACACTCACCCTCTAATCAATCCACTCAAATACACTCTCACCCTCTAATCAATCCACACACACACACTCTCACCCTCTAATCAATCCACACACACACACTCTCACCATCTAATCAATCCACTCACATACACTCTCACCCTCTCATCAATCCACACACACACAATCACCCTCGAATCAATCCACACACACACACTCTCACCCTCTAATCAATCCACTCACATACACTCTCACCTCTAATCAATCCACACACACACACTATCACCCTCTAATCATTCCACACACACACTCTCACCCTCTAATCAATCCACACACACACACTCTCGCCCTCTAATCAATCCACTCACATACACTCTCACCCTCTAATCAATCCACACAAACACACTATCACACTCTAATCATTCCACACACACACTCTCACCCTCTAATCAATCCACACACATACTCTCACCCTCTACTCAATCCACACACACACACACTCACCCTCTAATCAATCCACACACACACACTCTCACCCTCTAATCATCCACACACACACACTCTCACCCTCTACTCAATCCACACACACACACTCTCACCCTCTAATCAATCCACACACACACACTCTCACCCTCTAATCAATCCACACACTCACACCCTCACCCTCTAATCAATCCACACACACTCTCTCACCATCTAATCAATCCACACACACACACTCTCACCCTCTAATCAATCCACACACACACTCTCTCACCCTCTAATCAATCCACACACACACACTCTCACCCTCTAATCAATCCACACACACACACTCTCACCCCCCAATCAATCCACACACACACTCTCTCACCCACTAATCAATCCACACACACACACTCTCACCCCCTAATCAATCCACACACACACACTCTCGCCCTCTAATCAATCCACTCACATACACTCTCACCATCTAATCAATCCACACACACACTCTCTCACGCACTAATCAATCCACACACACACACTCTCACCCTCTAATCATCCACTCACATACACACTCACCCCTAATCAATCCACACACACACACTCTCGCCCTCTAATCAATCCACTCCACATACACTCTCACCATCTATCAATCCACACACACACTCTCTCACCATCTAATCAATCCACACACACACACTCTCACCCTCTAATCAATCCACACACACACTCTCTCACCCTCTAATCAATCCACACACACACACTCTCACCCTCTAATCAATCCACACACAGACACTCTCACCCTCTAATCAAATCACCCAAATACACTCTCACCCTCTAATCAATCCACTCACATACACTCTCACCCTCTAATCAATCCACACACACACACTCTCGCCCTCTAATCAATCCACTCACATACACTCTCACCCTCTAATCAATCCACACACAGACACTCTCACCCTCTAATCAATCCACTCAAATACACTCTCACCCTCTAATCAATCCACACACACACAATCACCCTCTAATCAATCCACACACACACACTCTCACCCTCTAATCAATCCACTCACATACACTCTCACCCTCTAATCAATCCACACACACACACACTCACCCTCTAATCAATCCACACACAGACACTCTCACCCTCTAATCAATCCACTCAAATACATTCTCACACTCTAATCAATCCACTCACATACACACTCACCCTCTAATCAATCCACACACACCACACTCTCACCCTCTAATCAATCCACACACACACACTCTCACCCCCTAATCAATCCACACACACACACTCTCAACATCTAATCAATCCACACACACACACTCTCACCCTCTAATCAATCCACACACACTCTCTCACCATCTAATCAATCCACTCACATACACTCTCACCCTCTAATCAATCCACTCACATACACTCTCACCCTCTAATCAATCCACTCACATACACTCTCACCCCCTAATCAATCCACACACACACACTCTCACCCTCTAATCAATCCACACACAGACACTCTCACCCTCTAATCAATCCACTCAAATATACTCTCACCCTCTAATCAATCCACTCACATACACACTCACCCTCTAATCAATCCACACACACACACTCTCACCCTCTAATCAATCCACTCACACACACTCTCACCCTCTAATCAATCCACACACACACACTCTCACCCTCTAATCAATCCACACACACACACTCTCAACATCTAATCAATCCACACACACACACTCTCACCCTCTAATCAATCCACACACACTCTCTCACCATCTAATCAATCCACTCACATACACTCTCACCCTCTAATCAATCCACACACACACTCTCACCATCTAATCAAACCACACACACACACTCACCCTCTAATCAATCCACACACACACACTCTCACCCTCTAATCAATCCACACACACACACTCTCACCCTCTAATCAAACCACGCACACACACACTCACCCTCTAATCAATCCACACACACACACTCTCACCCTCTAATCAATCCACACACACACACACTCTCACCCTCTAATCAATCCACACACACACACTCTCACCCTCTAATCAATCCACACACACACACTCTCACCCTCTAATCAATCCACACAAACACACACTCTCACACTCTAATCAATCCACACACACACACTCTCACGCCCTAATCAATCCACACACACACACTCTCACCCTCTAATCAATCCACACACACACACTCTCACCCTCTAATCAATCCACACACACACACTCTCACCCTCTAATCAATCCACACACACACACTCTCACACCCTAATCAATCCACACACACACACTCTCACCCTCTAATCAATCCACACACACACACCCACCCTCTAATCAATCCACACACACACACTCACCCCCTAATCAATCCACACACACACCCTCTCACCCTCTAATCAATCCACACACACACACCCACCATCTAATCAATCCACACACACACTCTCACCCCCTAATCAATCCACACACACACACTCTCTCCCTCTAATCAATCCACATACACACTCTCACCCTCTAATCAATCCACACACACACTCTCTCACCATCTAATCAATCCACACACACACACACACTCACCCTCTAATCAATCCACACACACTCTCTCACCCTCTAATCAATCCACACACACACATTCTCACCCTCTAATCAATCCACACACACTCTCTCACTATCTAATCAATCCACACACACACACACTCACCCTCTAATCAATCCACACACACACACACTCACCCTCTAATCAATCCACACACACTCTCTCACCCTCTAATCAATCCACACACACACATTCTCACCCTCTAATCAATCCACACACACTCTCTCACCATCTAATCAATCCACACACACACACACTCACCCTCTAATCAATCCACACACACTCTCTCACCATCTAATCAATCCACACACACACACACACACTCACCCTCTAATCAATCCACACACACTCTCTCACCCTCTAATCAATCCACACACACACATTCTCACCCTCTAATCAATCCACACACACACACACACTCTCACCCTCTAATCAATCCACACACACTCTCTCACCATCTAATCAATCCACACACACACACACACACTCAACCTCTAATCAATACACACACACTCTCTCACCCTCTAATCAATCCACACACACACACTCACCCTCTAATCAATCCACACACACTCTCTCACCCTCTAATCGATCCACACACACACATTCTCACCCTCTAATCAATCCACACACACACTCTCACCCTCTAATCAATCCACACACACACACTCTCACCCTCTAATCAATCCACACACACACACTCTCACCCTCTAATCAATCCACACACACACTCTCTCACCCTCTAATCAATCCACACACACACACTCTCACCCTCTAATAAATCCACACCCACACACTCTCACCCACTAATCAATCCACACACACTCTCTCACCATCTAATCAATCCACTCACATACACTCTCACCCTCTAATCAATCCACACACACTCTCTCACCATCTAATCAATCCACACACACACACTCTCACCCTCTAATCAATCCACACACACTCTCTCACCATCTCATCAATCCACACACACACACTCTCACCCTCTAAGCAATCCACACACACACTCTCTCACCCTCTAATCAATCCACACACACACACTCTCACCCTCTAATCAATCCCACACACACACACTCTCACCCTCTAATCACTCCACACACAGACACTCTCACCCTCTAATCAATCCACTCAAATACACTCTCAACCTCTAATCAATCCACACACACACACTCTCACCATCTAATCAATCCACTCACATACACTCTCACCCTCTAATCAATCCACACACACACAATCACCCTCGAATCAATCCACACACACACACTCTCACCCTCTAATCAATCCACACACACACACTCTCACCCTCTAATCAATCCACACACAGACACTCTCACCCTCTAATCAATCCACTCAAATACACTCTCACCCTCTAATCAATCCACACACACACACTCTCACCCTCTAATCAATCCACACACACACACTCTCACCATCTAATCAATCCACTCACATACACTCTCACCCTCTCATCAATCCACACACACACAATCACCCTCGAATCAATCCACACACACACACTCTCACCCTCTAATCAATCCACTCACATACACTCTCACCCTCTAATCAATCCACACACACACACACTATCACCCTCTAATCATTCCACACACACACTCTCACACTCTAATCAATCCACACACACACACCCTCGCCCTCTAATCAAACCACTCACATACACTCTCACCCTCTAATCAATCCACACACACACACTATCACACTCTAATCATTCCACACACACACTCTCACCCTCTAATCAATCCACACACACACTCTCACCCTCTACTCAATCCACACACACACACACTCACCCTCTAATCAATCCACACACACACACTCTCACCCTCTAATCAATCCACACACACACACTCTCACCCTCTACTCAATCCACACACACAAACTCTCACCCTCTAATCAATCCACACACACACACTCTCACCCTCTAATCAATCCACACACTCACACCCTCACCCTCTAATCAATCCACACACACTCTCTCACCATCTAATCAATCCACACACACACACTCTCACCCTCTAATCAATCCACACACACACTCTCTCACCCTCTAATCAATCCACACACACACACTCTCACCCTCTAATCAATCCACACACACACACTCTCACCCCCTAATCAATCCACACACACACTCTCCTCTCCCACTAATCAATCCACACACACACACTCTCACCCCTAATCAATCCACACACACACTCTCTCACCCTCAAATCAATCCACACACACACACTCTCACCCTCTAATCAATCCACACACAGACACTCTCACCCTCTAATCAATCCACTCAAATACACTCTCACCCTCTAATCAATCCACACACACACACTCTCACCCGCTAATCAATCCACACACACACACTCTCACCCTCTAATCAATCCACACACACACACTCTCACCCTCTAATCAATCCACACAAACACACTCTCACCATCTAATCAATCCACTCACATACACTCTCACCCTCTAATCAATCCACACACACACACTCGCCCCTCTAATCATCCACTCACATACACTCTCACCATCTAATCAATCCACACACACACACTCTCACCCTCTAATCAATCCACACACACACACTCTCGCCCTCTAATCAATCCACTCACATACACTCTCACCATCTAATCAATCCACACACACACTCTCTCACCCTCTAATCAATCCACACACACACTCTCTCACCCACTAATCAATCCACACACACACACTCTCACCCCCTAATCAATCCACACACACACTCTCTCACCCTCTAATCAATCCACACACACACACTCTCACCCTCTAATCAATCCACACACAGACACTCTCACCCTCTAATCAATCCACTCAAATACACTCTCACCTCTAATCAATCCACACACACACACTCTCACCCTCTAATCAATCCACACACACACACTCTCACCCTCTAATCAATCCACACACACACACTCTCAGCCTCTAATCAATCCACACACACACACTCTCACCATCTAATCAATCCACTCACATACACTCTCACCCTCTAATCAATCCACACACACACACTCTCGCCCTCTAATCAATCCACTCACATACACTCTCACCATCTAATCAATCCACTCACATACACTCTCACCCTCTAATCAATCCACACACACACACACTCTCGCCCTCTAATCAATCCACTCACATACACTCTCACCATCTAATCAATCCACACACACACTCTCTCACCA
>NW_027142242.1:0-92688 GCF_036365525.1 Heterodontus francisci
TAGATAAACCCCTCCCCATCACACTGTCAATCACAGAAAGAGAGAGAGATAAACCCCTCCCCATCACACTGTCAATCACAGAAAGAGAGAGAGAGAGATAAACCCCTCACCATCACACTGTCAATCACAGACAGAGAAATAAACCCCTCCCCATCACACTGTCAATCACAGAGAGAGAGAGAGAGAGAGAGAGATAAACCCCTCCCCATCACACTGTCAATCACAGAGAGAGAGAGATAAACCCCTCCCCGTCACACTGTCAATCACAGAGAGAGAGAGCGAGAGATAAACCCCTCCCCATCACACTGTCAATCACAGAGAGCGAGAGAGAGAGAGATAAACCCCTCCCCATTTCACTGTCAATCACAGAGAGAGGAGAGAGGGAGATAAACCCCTCCCCATCACACTGTCAATCACAGAGAGGGGGAGAGAGATAAACCCCTCCCCATCGCACTGTCAATCACAGACAGAGAGATAAACCCCTCCCCATCACAATGTCAATCACAGAAAGAGAGAGAGGGAGATAAACCCCTCCCCATCACACTGTCAATCACAGAGAGGGGGAGAGAGATATACCCCACCATCACACTGTCAATCACAGAGAGAGAGAGATAAACCCCTCCCCATCACACTGTCAATCACAGACAGAGAGATAAACCCCTCCCCATCACAATGTCAATCACAGAAAGAGAAAGAGGGAGATAAACCCCTCCCCATCACACTGTCAATCACAGAGAGGGGGAGAGAGATAAACCCCTCCCCATCACACTGTCAATCACAGAGAGAGAGAGATAAACCCCTCCCCATCACACTGTCAATCACAGAGAGAGCGAGCGAGAGATAAACCCCTCCCCATCACACTGTCAATCACAGAGAGAGAGAGATAAACCCCTCCCCATCACACTGTCAATCACAGAGAGAGGAGAGAGAGAGATAATCCCCTCCCCATCACACTGTCAATCACAGGGAGGGAGAGAGAGAGATAAACCCCTCCCCATCACACTGTCAATCACAGAGAGAGAGAGAGAGATAAACCCCTCCCCATCACACTGTCAATCACAGACAGAGAGATAAACCCCTCCCCATCACAATGTCAATCACAGAAAGAGAGAGAGAGAGATAAACCCCTCCCCATCACACTGTCAATCACAGAAAGAGAGACAGAGAGATAACCCCCTCCCCATCACACTGTCAATCACAGAGAGAGAAATAAACCCGCCCCATCACACTGTCAATCACAGAGAGGGAGAGAGAGGGAGAGAGATAAACCCCACCCCATCACCATGTCAATCACAGACAGAGAGAGGGAGTGAGATAAAACCCTCCCCATCACACTGTCAATCACAGAGACAGAGAGAGAGAGAGAGATAATCCCCTCCCCACCACACTGTCAATCACAGACAGAGAGATAAACCCCTCCCCATCACACTGTCAATCACAGAGAGGGAGAGAGAGAGATAAACCCCTCCCCATCACACTGTTAATCACAGAGAGAGAGAGAAAGATAAACCCCTCCCCATCACACTGTCAATCACAGAGAGAGAGAGAGAGAGAGAGAGAGATAAACCCCTCCCCATCAGACGGTCAATCACAGAGGGAGAGAGAGAGAGAGATAAACCCCTCCCCATCACACTGTCAATCACAGAGAGAGAGAGCGAGAGATAAACTCCTCCCCATCACACTGTCAATCACAGAGAGGGAGAGAGAGAGATAAACCCCTCCCCATCACAATGTCAATCTCAGAAAGAGAGAGAGAGAGATAAAACCCTCACCATCACACTGTCAATCACAGACAGAGAAATAAACCCCTCCCCATGACACTGTCCATCACAGAAAGAGAGACAGAGAGACAAACCCCTCCCCATCACACTGTCAATCACAGAGAGGGAGAGAGAGAGATAAACCCCTCCCCATCACACTGTCAATCACAGAGAGGGAGAGAGAGAGAGAGAGATAAACCCCTCCCCATCACATTGTTAATCACAGAGAGAGAGAGAAAGATAAACCCCTCCCCATCAAACTGTCAATCACAGAGAGAGAGAGAGAGAGAGAGAGAGAGATAAACCCCTCCCCATCACACTGTCAATCACAGAAAGAGAGAGAGAGAGAGATAAACCCCTCCCCATCACACTGTCAATCACAGAAAGAGAGAGAGAGAGATAAACCCCTCCCCATCACACTGTCAATCACAGAAAGAGAGAGAGATAAACCCCTCCCCATCACACTGTCAATCACAGAAAGAGAGAGAGAGAGATAAACCCCTCACCATCACACTGTCAATCACAGACAGAGAAATAAACCCCTCCCCATGACACTGTCCATCACAGAAAGAGAGACAGAGATAAACCCCTCCCCATCACACTGTCAATCACAGAGAGAGAGAGAGAGCGAGAGATAAACTCCTCCCCATCACACTGTCAATCACAGAGAGGGAGAGAGAGAGATAAACCCCTCCCCATCACACTGTCAATCACAGAAAGAGAGAGAGAGAGATAAACCCCTCACCATCACACTGTCAATCACAGAAAGAGAGAGAGCGAGATAAACCCCTCCCCGTCTCACTGTCAATCACAGAGAGAGAGAGAGAGAGAGAGATAAACCCCTCCCCATCACACTGTCAATCACAGAAAGAGAGAGAGAGAGAGAGAGATAAACCCCTCCCCATCACACTGTCAATCACAGAGAGAGAGAGATAAACCCCTCCCCATCACACTGTCAATCACAGAGAGCGAGAGAGAGAGATAAACCCCTCCCCATTTCACTGTCAATCACAGAGAGAGGAGAGAGGGAGATAAACCCCTCCCCATCACACTGTCAATCACAGAGAGGGGGAGAGAGATAAACCCCTCCCCATCGCACTGTCAATCACAGACAGAGAGATAAACCCCTCCCCATCACAATGTCAATCACAGAAAGAGAGAGAGGGAGATAAACCCCTCCCCATCACACTGTCAATCACAGAGAGGGGGAGAGAGATAAACCGCTCCCCATCACACTGTCAATCACAGAGAGAGAGAGATAAACCCCTCCCCATCACACTGTCAATCACAGACAGAGAGATAAACCCCTCCCCATCACAATGTCAATCACAGAAAGAGAGAGAGGGAGATAAACCCCTCCCCATCACACTGTCAATCACAGAGAGGGAGAGAGAGGGAGAAAGATAAACCCCACCCCATCACCATGTCAATCACAGACAGAGAGAGGGAGTGAGATAAAACCCTCCCCATCACACTGTCAATCACAGAGACAGAGAGAGAGAGAGAGATAATCCCCTCCCCACCACACTGTCAATCACAGACAGAGAGATAAACCCCTCCCCATCACACTGTCAATCACAGAAAGGGGAGAGAGAGATAAACCCCTCCCCATCACACTGTTAATCACAGAGAGAGAGAGAAAGATAAACCCCTCCCCATCACACTGTCAATCACAGAGAGAGAGAGAGAGAGAGAGAGAGATAAACCCCTCCCCATCAGACGGTCAATCACAGAGGGAGAGAGAGAGAGAGATAAACCCCTCCCCATCACACTGTCAATCACAGACAGAGAGATAAACCCCTCCCCATCACAATGTCAATCACAGAAAGAGAGAGAGAGAGATAAACCCCTCCCCATCACACTGTCAATCACAGAGAGATAAACTCCTCCCCATCACACTGTCAATCACAGAGAGGGAGAGAGAGAGATAAACCCCTCCCCATCACAATGTCAATCTCAGAAAGAGAGAGAGAGAGATAAAACCCTCACCATCACACTGTCAATCACAGACAGAGAAATAAACCCCTCCCCATGACACTGTCCATCACAGAAAGAGAGACAGAGAGACAAACCCCTCCCCATCACACTGTCAATCACAGAGAGGGAGAGAGAGAGATAAACCCCTCCCCATCACACTGTCAATCACAGAGAGGGAGAGAGAGAGATAAACCCCTCCCCATCACACTGTTAATCACAGAGAGAGAGAGAAAGATAAACCCCTCCCCATCACACTGTCAATCACAGAGAGAGAGAGAGAGAGAGAGAGAGAGAGATAAACCCCTCCCCATCACACTGTCAATCACAGAAAGAGAGAGAGAGAGATAAACCCCTCCCCATCACACTGTCAATCACAGAAAGAGAGAGAGAGAGATAAACCCCTCCCCATCACACTGTCAATCACAGAAAGAGAGAGAGAGATAAACCCCTCCCCATCACACTGTCAATCACAGAAAGAGAGAGAGAGAGATAAACCCCTCCCCATCACACTGTCAATCACAGAAAGAGAGAGAGATAAACCCCTCCCCATCACACTGTCAATCACAGAAAGAGAGAGAGAGAGATAAACCCCTCACCATCACACTGTCAATCACAGAGAGAGAAATAAACCCCTCCCCATGACACTGTCCATCACAGAAAGAGAGACAGAGATAAACCCCTCCCCATCACACTGTCAATCACAGAGAGAGAGAGAGAGCGAGAGATAAACTCCTCCCCATCACACTGTCAATCACAGAGAGGGAGAGAGAGAGATAAACCCCTCCCCATCACACTGTCAATCACAGAAAGAGAGAGAGAGAGATAAACCCCTCACCATCACACTGTCAATCACAGAAAGAGAGAGAGCGAGATAAACCCCTCCCCGTCTCACTGTCAATCACAGAGAGAGAGAGAGAGAGAGAGATAAACCCCTCCCCATCACACTGTCAATCACAGAAAGAGAGAGAGAGAGAGAGAGATAAACCCCTCCCCATCACACTGTCAATCACAGAGAGAGAGAGATAAACCCCACCCCATCACACTGTCAATCACAGAGAGCGAGAGAGAGAGATAAACCCCTCCCCATTTCACTGTCAATCACAGAGAGAGGAGAGAGGGAGATAAACCCCTCCCCATCACACTGTCAATCACAGAGAGGGGGAGAGAGATAAACCCCTCCCCATCGCACTGTCAATCACAGACAGAGAGATAAACCCCTCCCCATCACAATGTCAATCACAGAAAGAGAGAGAGGGAGATAAACCCCTCCCCATCACACTGTCAATCACAGAGAGGGGGAGAGAGATAAACCGCTCCCCATCACACTGTCAATCACAGAGAGAGAGAGATAAACCCCTCCCCATCACACTGTCAATCACAGACAGAGAGATAAACCCCTCCCCATCACAATGTCAATCACAGAAAGAGAGAGAGGGAGATAAACCCCTCCCCATCACACTGTCAATCACAGAGAGAGAGAGATAAACCCCTCCCCATCACACTGTCAATCACAGAGAGAGCGAGCGAGAGATAAACCCCTCCCCATCACACTGTCAATCACAGAGAGAGAGAGATAAACCCCTCCCCATCACACTGTCAATCACAGAGAGAGGAGAGAGAGAGATAAACCCCTCCCCATCACACTGTCAATCACAGGGAGGGAGAGAGAGAGATAAACCCCTCCCCATCACACTGTCAATCACAGAGAGAGAGAGAGAGATAAACCCCTCCCCATCACACTGTCAATCACAGACAGAGAGATAAAGCCCTCCCCATCACAATGTCAATCACAGAAAGAGAGAGAGGGAGATAAACCTCTCCCCATCACACTGTCAATCACAGAGGGGGAGAGAGATAAACCCCTCCCCATCACACTGTCAATCACAGAGAGAGAGAGATAAACCCCTCCCCATCACACTGTCAATCACAGAGAGAGCGAGCGAGAGATAAACCCCTCCCCATCACACTGTCAATCACAGAGAGAGAGATATAAACCCCTCCCCATCACACTGTCAATCACAGGGAGGGAGAGAGAGAGATAAACCCCTCCCCATCACACTGTCAATCACAGAGAGAGGAGAGAGAGAGATAAACCCCTCCCCATCACACTGTCAATCACAGGGAGGGAGAGAGAGAGATAAACCCCTCCCCATCACACTGTCAATCACAGAGAGAGAGAGGGAGATAAACCCCTCCCCATCACACTGTCAATCACGGAGAGGGAGAGAGAGAGATAAACCCCTCCCCATCACAATGTCAATCACAGAGAGAGAGAGATAAACCCCACCCCATCACACTTTCAATCACAGAGAGAGAGAGAGAGAGAGAGATAAACCCCACCCCATCACACTGTCAATCACACAAAGAGAGAGAGAGAGATAAACCCCTCCCCATCACACTGTCAATCACAGAGAGAGTGAGAGAGAGAGAGATAAACCCCACCCCATCACACTGTCAATCACACAGAGAGAGAGAGAGAGAGAGATAAACCCCTCCACATCACACTGTCAATCACAGAGAGAGAGAGAGAGAGAGAGATAAACCCCTCCCTATCACAATGTCAATCACAGAGAGAGAGAGATAAACCCCTCCCCATCACAATGTCAATCACAGAGAGAGAGAGATAAACCCCACCCCATCACACTGTCAATCACAGAGAGAGAGAGAGAGAGAGAGATAAACCCCACCCCATCACACTGTCAATCACACAGAGAGAGAGAGAGAGAGAGATAAACCCCTCCCCATCACACTGTCAATCACAGAGAGAGAGAGAGAGAGAGAGATAAACCCCTCCCTATCACAATGTCAATCACAGAGAGAGAGAGATAAACCCCACCCCATCACACTGTCAATCACAGAGAGAGAGAGCGAGAGAGATAAACCCCTCCCCATCACACTGTCAATCACAGAGAGGGAGAGAGATAAACCCCTCCCCATCACACTGTCAATCACAGAGAGGGAGAGAGAGGGAGAGAGATAAACCCCTCCCCATCACACTGTCAATCACAGAGAGGGAGAGAGAGAGATAAACCCCTCCCCATCGCACTGTCAATCACGGAGAGAGAGAGAGAGAGAGATAAACCCCTCCCCATCACACTGTCAATCAAAGAGAGAGAGAGAGAGAGAGAGATAAACCCCTCCCCATCACACTGTCAATCACAGAGGGAGTGAGAGATAAACCCCTCCCCATCACACTGTCAATCACAGAAAGAGAGACAGAGAGATAAACCCCTCCCCATCACACTGTCAATCACAGAAAGAGAGAGAGAGAGATAAACCCCTCCCCATCACACTGTCAATCACAAAGAGAGAGAGAGATAAACCCCTCCCCATCACACTGTCAATCAAAGAGAGAGAGAGAGAGAGAGATAAACCCCTCCCCATCACACTGTCAATCAAAGAGAGAGAGAGAGAGAGAGAGATAAACCCCTCCCCATCACACTGTCAATCACAGAGAGAGTGAGAGATAAACCCCACCCCATCACACTGTCAATAACAGAAAGAGAGAGATAAACCCCTCCCCATCACACTGTCAATCACAGAGAGGGAGAGAGAGAGATAAACCCCTCCCCATCACACGGTCAATCACAGAGAGGGAGAGAGAGAGATAAACCCCTCGCCATCACACGATCAAACACAGAGAGATAAATCCCTCCCCATCACACTGTCAATCACAGAGAGATAAACCCCTCCCCATCACACTGTCAATCACTGAAAGAGAGACAGAGAGATAAACCCCACCCCATCACACTGTCAATCACGGAGATGGAGAGAGAGGGATAAACCCCTCCCCATCGCACTGTCAATCACAAAGAGAGAGAGAGAGATAAACGCCTCCCCATCACACTGTCAATCACAAAGAGAGAGAGAGAGATAAACCCCTCCCCGTCACACTGTCAATCACAAAGAGAGAGAGAGAGATAAACCCCTCCCCATCACACTGTCAATCACAAAGAGAGAGCGAGAGATAAACCCCTCCCCATCACACTGTCAATCACAGAGAGATAAACCCCTCCCCATCACACTGTCAATCACAAAGAGAGAGAGATGAACCCCTCCCCATCACACTGTCAATCACAGAGAGATAAACCCCGCCCCATCACACTGTCAATCACAGAGAGATATACCCCTGCCCATCACACTGTCAATCACAGAGAGAGAGAGATAAACCCCTCCCCATCACACTGTCAATCACAGAGAGAGAGATAAACCCCTCCCCATCACACTGTCAATCACAGGGAGAGTGAGAGAAAAACTCCTCCCCATCACTGTCAATCAAAGAGAGAGAGAGAGAGAGAGATAAACCCCTCCCCATCACACTGTCAATCACAGAGAGGGAGAGAGAGAGATAAACCCCTCCCCATCACACTGTCAATCACAGAGAGGGAGAGAGATAAACCCCTCCCCATCACACTGTCAATCACAGAGAGAGAGAGAGAGAGAGATAAACCCCTCCCCATCACACTGTCAATCACAGAGAGAGACATAAACCCCTCCCTGTCACACTGTCAATCACAGAGAGAGAGAGAGAGAGAGGGAGAGATAAACCCCTCCCCATCACACTGTCAATCACAGAGAGAGAGAGAGAGAGAGAGATAAACCCCTCCCCATTTCACTGTCAATCACAGAGAGAGAGAGAGAGATAAACACCTCCCCATCACACTGTCAATCACAGAGAGAGAGAGAGAGATAAACCCCTCCCCATCACACTGTCAATCACAGAGAGAGAGAGATAAACCCCTCCCCGTCACACTGTCAATCACACAGAGAGAGAGAGAGGGAGAGATAAACCCCTCCCCATCACACTGTCAATCACAGAGAGAGAGAGGGAGAGAGAGAGATAAACCCCTCCCCATCACACTGTCAATCACAGAGAGAGAGAGAGAGAGAGAGATAAACCCCTCCCCATCACACTGTCAATCACAGACAGAGAAATAAACCCCTCCCCATCACAATGTCAATCACAGAGAGGGGGAGAGAGAGATAAACACCTCCCCATCACACTGCCAATCACAGAGAGAGAGAGATAAACCCCTCCCCATCACACTGTCAATCACAGAGAGAGAGCGACAGAGATAAACCCCTCCCCATCACACTGTCAATCACAGAGAAGGAGAGAGAGAGATAAACCCCTCCCCATCGCACTGTCAATCACGGAGAGAAAGTGACTGAGATAAACCCCTCCCCATCACACTGTCAATCACAGAGAGGGGGAGAGAGAGATAAACCCCTCCCCATTACACTGTCAATCACAGAAAGAGAGACAGAGAGATAAACCCCTCCCCATCACACTGTCAATCACAGAAAGAGAGACAGAGAGATAAACCCCACCCCATCACACTGTCAATCACAGAAAGAGAGACAGAGAGATAAACCCCTCCCCATCACACTGTCAATCACAGAGAGACAGAGCGAGAGAGATAAACCCCTCCCCATCACACTGTCAATCACAGAGAGTGAGAGAGATAAACCCCTCCCCATTACACTGTCAATCACGGAGAGAGAGAGATAAACCCCTCCCCATTACACTGACAATCACAGAGAGAGAGAGCGACAGAGATAAACCCCTCCCCATCACACTGTCAATCACAGAGAGAGAGAGAGAGATAAACCCCTCCCCATCACACTGTCAATCACGGAGAGAGAGAGATAAACCCCTCCCCATTACACTGTGAATCACAGAGACACAGAGAGATAAACCCCTCCCCATCACACTGTCAATCACAGAGAGAGAGAGCGACAGAGATAAACCCCTCCCCATCACACTGTCAATCACAGAGAGAGAGAGCGAGAGAGATAAACCCCTCCCCATCACACTGTCAATCACAGACAGAGAGATAAAACCCTCCCCATCACAATGTCAATCACAGAGAGGGGGAGAGAGAGATCAACCCCTCCCCATCACACTGTCAATCACAGAGAGAGAGATAAACCCCTCCCCATCACACTGTCAATCACAGAGAGAGAGAGCGAGAGAGATAAACCCCTCCCCATCACACTGTCAATCACAGAGAGAGAGAGAGCGAGAGAGATAAACCCCTCCCCATCACACTGTCAATCACAGAGAGGGAGAGAGAGAGAGATAAACCCCTCCCCATTACACTGTCAATCACAGAAAGAGAGACAGAGAGATAAACCCCTCCCCATTACACTGTCAATCACAGAAAGAGAGACAGAGATAAACCACTCCCCATCACACTGTCAATCACAGAAAGAGAGACAGAGAGATAAACCCCTCCCCATCACACTGTCAATCACAGAAAGAGAGACAGAGAGATAAACCCCTCCCCATCACACTGTCAATCACAGAGAGGGAGAGAGAGAGATAAACCCCTCCCTATTACACTGTCAATCACAGAAAGAGAGAGAGAGATAAACCCCTCCCCATCACACTGTCAATCACAGAAAGAGAGACAGAGAGATAACCCCCTCCCCATCACACTGTCAATCACAGAGAGAGAAATAATCCCGCCCCATCACACTGTCAATCACAGAGAGGGAGAGAGAGGGAGAGAGATAAACCCCACCCCATCACCCTGTCAATCACAGACAGAGAGAGGGAGTGAGATAAAACCCTCCCCATCACACTGTCAATCACAGAGACAGAGAGAGAGAGAGAGATAATTCCCTCCCCACCACACTGTCAATCACAGACAGAGAGATAAACCCCTCCCCATCACACTGTCAATCACAGAGAGGGAGAGAGAGAGATAAACCCCTCCCCATCACACTGTTAATCACAGAGAGAGAGAAAGATAAACCCCTCCCCATCACACTGTCAATCACAGAGAGAGAGAGAGAGAGAGAGAGAGAGATAAACCCCTCCCCATCAGACGGTCAATCACAGAGAGAGAGAGAGAGATAAACCCCTCCCCATCAGACGGTCAATCACAGAGGGAGAGAGAGAGAGAGATAAACCCCTCCCCATCACACTGTCAATCACAGACAGAGAGATAAACCCCTCCCCATCACAATGTCAATCACAGAAAGAGAGAGAGAGAGATAAACCCCTCCCCATCACACTGTCAATCACAGAGAGAGAGAGCGAGAGATAAATTCCTCCCCATCACACTGTCAATCACAGAGAGGGAGAGAGACAGATAAACCCCTCCCCATCACAATGTCAATCACAGAAAGAGAGAGAGAGAGATAAACCCCTCACCATCACACTGTCAATCACAGACAGAGAAATAAACCCCTCCCCATGACACTGTCCATCACAGAAAGAGAGACAGAGAGACAAACCCCTCCCCATCACACTGTCAATCACAGAGAGGGAGAGAGAGAGATAAACCCCTCCCCATCACACTGTTAATCACAGAGAGAGAGAGAAAGATAAACCCCTCCCCATCACACTGTCAATCACAGAGAGAGAGAGAGAGAGAGAGAGATAAACCCCTCCCCATCAGACGGTCAATCACAGAGAGAGAGAGAGAGAGAGATAAACCCCTCCCCATCACACTGTCAATCACAGAAAGAGAGAGAGAGAGATAAACCCCTCCCCATCACACTGTCAATCACAGAGAGAGAGAGAGCGAGAGATAAACTCCTCCCCATCACACTGTCAATCACAGAGAGGGAGAGAGATAAACCCCTCCCCATCACACTGTCAATCACAGAGAGGGAGAGAGAGGGAGAGAGATAAACCCCTCCCCATCACACTGTCAATCACAGAGAGGGAGAGAGAGAGATAAACCCCTCCCCATCGCACTGTCAATCACGGAGAGAGAGAGAGAGAGAGATAAACCCCTCCCCATCACACTGTCAATCAAAGAGAGAGAGAGAGAGAGAGAGATAAACCCCTCCCCATCACACTGTCAATCACAGAGGGAGTGAGAGATAAACCCCTCCCCATCACACTGTCAATCACAGAAAGAGAGACAGAGAGATAAACCCCTCCCCATCACACTGTCAATCACAGAAAGAGAGAGAGAGAGATAAACCCCTCCCCATCACACTGTCAATCACAAAGAGAGAGAGAGATAAACCCCTCCCCATCACACTGTCAATCAAAGAGAGAGAGAGAGAGAGAGATAAACCCCTCCCCATCACACTGTCAATCAAAGAGAGAGAGAGAGAGAGAGAGATAAACCCCTCCCCATCACACTGTCAATCACAGAGAGAGTGAGAGATAAACCCCACCCCATCACACTGTCAATAACAGAAAGAGAGAGATAAACCCCTCCCCATCACACTGTCAATCACAGAGAGGGAGAGAGAGAGATAAACCCCTCCCCATCACACGGTCAATCACAGAGAGGGAGAGAGAGAGATAAACCCCTCGCCATCACACGATCAAACACAGAGAGATAAATCCCTCCCCATCACACTGTCAATCACAGAGAGATAAACCCCTCCCCATCACACTGTCAATCACTGAAAGAGAGACAGAGAGATAAACCCCACCCCATCACACTGTCAATCACGGAGATGGAGAGAGAGGGATAAACCCCTCCCCATCGCACTGTCAATCACAAAGAGAGAGAGAGAGATAAACGCCTCCCCATCACACTGTCAATCACAAAGAGAGAGAGAGAGATAAACCCCTCCCCGTCACACTGTCAATCACAAAGAGAGAGAGAGAGATAAACCCCTCCCCATCACACTGTCAATCACAAAGAGAGAGAGAGAGATAAACCCCTCCCCATCACACTGTCAATCACAGAGAGATAAACCCCTCCCCATCACACTGTCAATCACAAAGAGAGAGAGATGAACCCCTCCCCATCACACTGTCAATCACAGAGAGATAAACCCCGCCCCATCACACTATCAATCACAGAGAGATAAACCCCTGCCCATCACACTGTCAATCACAGAGAGAGAGAGATAAACCCCTCCCCATCACACTGTCAATCACAGAGAGAGAGATAAACCCCTCCCCATCACACTGTCAATCACAGGGAGAGTGAGAGAAAAACTCCTCCCCATCACTGTCAATCAAAGAGAGAGAGAGAGAGAGAGATAAACCCCTCCCCATCACACTGTCAATCACAGAGAGGGAGAGAGAGAGATAAACCCCTCCCCATCACACTGTCAATCACAGAGAGGGAGAGAGATAAACCCCTCCCCATCACACTGTCAATCACAGAGAGAGAGAGAGAGAGAGATAAACCCCTCCCCATCACACTGTCAATCACAGAGAGAGACATAAACCCCTCCCTGTCACACTGTCAATCACAGAGAGAGAGAGAGAGAGAGGGAGAGATAAACCCCTCCCCATCACACTGTCAATCACAGAGAGAGAGAGAGAGAGAGAGATAAACCCCTCCCCATTTCACTGTCAATCACAGAGAGAGAGAGAGAGATAAACACCTCCCCATCACACTGTCAATCACAGAGAGAGAGAGAGAGATAAACCCCTCCCCATCACACTGTCAATCACAGAGAGAGAGAGATAAACCCCTCCCCGTCACACTGTCAATCACACATAGAGAGAGAGAGGGAGAGATAAACCCCTCCCCATCACACTGTCAATCACAGAGAGAGAGAGAGAGAGAGAGAGATAAACCCCTCCCCATCACACTGTCAATCACAGAGAGAGAGAGAGAGAGAGAGATAAACCCCTCCCCATCACACTGTCAATCACAGAGAGAGAGAGATAAACCCCTCCCCATCACACTGTCAATCACAGAGAGAGAGCGACAGAGATAAACCCCTCCCCATCACACTGTCAATCACAGAGAAGGAGAGAGAGAGATAAACCCCTCCCCATCGCACTGTCAATCACGGAGAGAAAGTGACTGAGATAAACCCCTCCCCATCACACTGTCAATCACAGAGAGGGGGAGAGAGAGATAAACCCCTCCCCATTACACTGTCAATCACAGAAAGAGAGACAGAGAGATAAACCCCTCCCCATCACACTGTCAATCACAGAAAGAGAGACAGAGAGATAAACCCCACCCCATCACACTGTCAATCACAGAAAGAGAGACAGAGAGATAAACCCCTCCCCATCACACTGTCAATCACAGAGAGACAGAGCGAGAGAGATAAACCCCTCCCCATCACACTGTCAATCACAGAGAGTGAGAGAGATAAACCCCTCCCCATTACACTGTCAATCACGGAGAGAGAGAGATAAACCCCTCCCCATTACACTGTCAATCACAGAGAGAGAGAGCGACAGAGATAAACCCCTCCCCATCACACTGTCAATCACAGAGAGAGAGAGAGATAAACCCCTCCCCATCACACTGTCAATCACGGAGAGAGAGAGATAAACCCCTCCCCATTACACTGTGAATCACAGAGACACAGAGAGATAAACCCCTCCCCATCACACTGTCAATCACAGAGAGAGAGAGCGACAGAGATAAACCCCTCCCCATCACACTGTCAATCACAGAGAGAGAGAGCGAGAGAGATAAACCCCTCCCCATCACACTGTCAATCACAGACAGAGAGATAAAACCCTCCCCATCACAATGTCAATCACAGAGAGGGGGAGAGAGAGATCAACCCCTCCCCATCACACTGTCAATCACAGAGAGAGAGAGATAAACCCCTCCCCATCACACTGTCAATCACAGAGAGAGAGAGCGAGAGAGATAAACCCCTCCCCATCACACTGTCAATCACAGAGAGAGAGAGCGAGAGAGATAAACCCCTCCCCATCACACTGTCAATCACAGAGAGGGAGAGAGAGAGATAAACCCCTCCCCATTACACTGTCAATCACAGAAAGAGAGACAGAGAGATAAACCCCTCCCCATTACACTGTCAATCACAGAAAGAGAGACAGAGATAAACCACTCCCCATCACACTGTCAATCACAGAAAGAGAGACAGAGAGATAAACCCCTCCCCATCACACTGTCAATCACAGAAAGAGAGACAGAGAGATAAACCCCTCCCCATCACACTGTCAATCACAGAGAGGGAGAGAGAGAGATAAACCCCTCCCTATTACACTGTCAATCACAGAAAAAGAGAGAGAGATAAACCCCTCCCCATCACACTGTCAATCACAGAAAGAGAGACAGAGAGATAACCCCCTCCCCATCACACTGTCAATCACAGAGAGAGAAATAATCCCGCCCCATCACACTGTCAATCACAGAGAGGGAGAGAGAGGGAGAGAGATAAACCCCACCCCATCACCCTGTCAATCACAGACAGAGAGAGGGAGTGAGATAAAACCCTCCCCATCACACTGTCAATCACAGAGACAGAGAGAGAGAGAGAGATAATTCCCTCCCCACCACACTGTCAATCACAGACAGAGAGATAAACCCCTCCCCATCACACTGTCAATCACAGAGAGGGAGAGAGAGAGATAAACCCCTCCCCATCACACTGTTAATCACAGAGAGAGAGAAAGATAAACCCCTCCCCATCACACTGTCAATCACAGAGAGAGAGAGAGAGAGAGAGAGAGAGATAAACCCCTCCCCATCAGACGGTCAATCACAGAGAGAGAGAGAGAGATAAACCCCTCCCCATCAGACGGTCAATCACAGAGGGAGAGAGAGAGAGAGATAAACCCCTCCCCATCACACTGTCAATCACAGACAGAGAGATAAACCCCTCCCCATCACAATGTCAATCACAGAAAGAGAGAGAGAGAGATAAACCCCTCCCCATCACACTGTCAATCACAGAGAGAGAGAGCGAGAGATAAATTCCTCCCCATCACACTGTCAATCACAGAGAGGGAGAGAGACAGATAAACCCCTCCCCATCACAATGTCAATCACAGAAAGAGAGAGAGAGAGATAAACCCCTCACCATCACACTATCAATCACAGACAGAGAAATAAACCCCTACCCATGACACTGTCCATCACAGAAAGAGAGACAGAGAGACAAACCCCTCCCCATCACACTGTCAATCACAGAGAGGGAGAGAGAGAGATAAACCCCTCCCCATCACACTGTTAATCACAGAGAGAGAGAGAAAGATAAACCCCTCCCCATCACACTGTCAATCACAGAGAGAGAGAGAGAGAGAGAGAGAGATAAACCCCTCCCCATCAGACGGTCAATCACAGAGAGAGAGAGAGAGAGAGATAAACCCCTCCCCATCACACTGTCAATCACAGAAAGAGAGAGAGAGAGATAAACCCCTCCCCATCACACTGTCAATCACAGAGAGAGAGAGAGCGAGATAAACTCCTCCCCATCACACTGTCAATCACAGAGAGGGAGAGAGAGAGATAAACCCCTCCCCATCACAATGTCAATCACAGAAAGAGAGAGAGAGAGATAAACCCCTCACCATCACACTGTCAATCACAGACAGAGAAATAAACCCCTCCCCATGACACTGTCCATCACAGAAAGAGAGACAGAGACAAACCCCTCCCCATCACACTGTCAATCACAGAGAGGGAGAGAGAGAGATAAACCCCTCCCCATCACACTGTCAATCACAGAGAGGGAGAGAGAGAGATAAACCCCTCCCCATCACACTGTTAATCACAGAGAGAGAGAGAAAGATAAACCCCTCCCCATCACACTGTCAATCACAGAGAGAGAGAGAGAGAGAGAGAGAGAGATAAACCCCTCCCCATCACACTGTCAATCACAGAAAGAGAGAGAGAGAGATAAACCCCTCCCCATCACACTGTCAATCACAGAGAGAGAGAGAGAGAGAGAGATAAACCCCTCCCCATCACACTGTCAATCACAGAGAGAGAGAGATAAACCCCTCCCCGTCACACTGTCAATCACAGAGAGAGAGAGAGAGAGATAAACCCCTCCCCATCACACTGTCAATCACAGACAGAGAAATAAACCCCTCCCCATGACACTGTCAATCACAGACAGAGAAATAAACCCCTCCCCATGACACTGTCCATCACAGAAAGAGAGACAGAGACAAACCCCTCCCCATCACACTGTCAATCACAGAGAGGGAGAGAGAGAGATAAACCCCTCCCCATCACACTGTCAATCACAGAGAGGGAGAGAGAGAGATAAACCCCTCCCCATCACACTGTTAATCACAGAGAGAGAGAGAAAGATAAACCCCTCCCCATCACACTGTCAATCACAGAGAGAGAGAGAGAGAGAGAGAGAGATAAACCCCTCCCCATCACACTGTCAATCACAGAAAGAGAGAGAGAGAGATAAACCCCTCCCCATCACACTGTCAATCACAGAAAGACAGAGAGAGAGATAAACCCCTCCCCGTCTCACTGTCAATCACAGAGAGAGAGAGAGAGAGAGATAAACCCCTCCCCATCACACTGTCAATCACAGAAAGAGAGAGAGAGAGATAAACCCCTCCCCATCACACTGTCAATCACAGAGAGAGAGAGAGAGAGAGAGAGATAAACCCCTCCCCATCACACTGTCAATCACAGAGAGAGAGAGATAAACCCCTCCCCGTCACACTGTCAATCACAGAGAGAGAGAGCGAGAGATAAACCCCTCCCCATCACACTGTCAATCACAGAGAGCGAGAGAGAGAGAGATAAACCCCTCCCCATTTCACTGTCAATCACAGAGAGAGGAGAGAGGGAGATAAACCCCTCCCCATCACACTGTCAATCACAGAGAGGGGGAGAGAGATAAACCCCTCCCCATCGCACTGTCAATCACAGACAGAGAGATAAACCCCTCCCCATCACAATGTCAATCACAGAAAGAGAGAGAGGGAGATAAACCCCTCCCCATCACACTGTCAATCACAGAGAGGGGGAGAGAGATATACCCCTCCCCATCACACTGTCAATCACAGAGAGAGAGAGATAAACCCCTCCCCATCACACTGTCAATCACAGACAGAGAGATAAACCCCTCCCCATCACAATGTCAATCACAGAAAGAGAGAGAGGGAGATAAACCCCTCCCCATCACACTGTCAATCACAGAGAGGGGGAGAGAGATAAACCCCTCCCCATCACACTGTCAATCACAGAGAGAGAGAGATAAACCCCTCCCCATCACACTGTCAATCACAGAGAGAGCGAGCGAGAGATAAACCCCTCCCCATCACACTGTCAATCACAGAGAGAGAGAGATAAACCCCTCCCCATCACACTGTCAATCACAGAGAGAGGAGAGAGAGAGATAATCCCCTCCCCATCACACTGTCAATCACAGGGAGGGAGAGAGAGAGATAAACCCCTCCCCATCACACTGTCAATCACAGACAGAGAGATAATCCCCTCCCCATCACACTGTCAATCACAGACAGAGAGAGGGAGTGAGATAAAACCCTCCCCATCACACTGTCAATCACAGAGACAGAGAGAGAGAGAGAGATAATCCCCTCCCCACCACACTGTCAATCACAGACAGAGAGATAATCCCCTCCCCATCACACTGTCAATCACAGGGAGGGAGAGAGAGAGATAAACCCCTCCCCATCACACTGTCAATCACAGAGAGAGAGAGAGAGATAAACCCCTCCCCATCACACTGTCAATCACAGACAGAGAGTTAAACCCCTCCCCATCACAATGTCAATCACAGAAAGAGAGAGAGAGAGATAAACCCCTCCCCATCACACTGTCAATCACAGAAAGAGAGACAGAGAGATAACCCCCTCCCCATCACACTGTCAATCACAGAGAGAGAAATAATCCCGCCCCATCACACTGTCAATCACAGAGAGGGAGAGAGAGGGAGAGAGATAAACCCCACCCCATCACCCTGTCAATCACAGACAGAGAGAGGGAGTGAGATAAAACCCTCCCCATCACACTGTCAATCACAGAGACAGAGAGAGAGAGAGAGATAATCCCCTCCCCACCACACTGTCAATCACAGACAGAGATAAACCCCTCCCCATCACACTGTCAATCACAGAGAGGGAGAGAGAGAGATAAACCCCTCCCCATCACACTGTTAATCACAGAGAGAGAAAGATAAACCCCTCCCCATCACACTGTCAATCACAGAGGGAGAGAGAGAGAGAGATAAACCCCTCTCCATCACACTGTCAATCACAGACAGAGAGATAAACCCCTCCCCATCACAATGTCAATCACAGAAAGAGAGAGAGAGAGATAAACCCCTCCCCATCACACTGTCAATCACAGAGAGAGAGAGCGAGAGATAAACTCCTCCCCATCACACTGTCAATCACAGAGAGGGAGAGAGAGAGATAAACCCCTCCCCATCACAATGTCAATCACAGAAAGAGAGAGAGAGAGATAAAACCCTCACCATCACACTGTCAATCACAGACAGAGAAATAAACCCCTCCCCATGACACTGTCCATCACAGAAAGAGAGACAGAGAGACAAACCCCTCCCCATCACACTGTCAATCACAGAGAGGGAGAGAGAGAGATAAACCCCTCCCCATCACACTGTCAATCACAGAGAGGGAGAGAGAGAGATAAACCCCTCCCCATCACACTGTTAATCACAGAGAGAGAAAGATAAACCCCTGCCCATCACACTGTCAATCTCAGAGAGAGAGAGAGAGAGAGAGAGAGATAAACCCCTCCCCATCAGACTGTCAATCACAGAAAGAGAGAGAGAGAGATAAACCCCTCCCCATCACACTGTCAATCACAGAAAGAGAGAGAGAGAGAGAAACCCCTCCCCATCACACTGTCAATCACAGAAAGAGAGAGAGAGAGATAAACCCCTCCCCATCACACTGTCAATCACAGAAAGAGAGAGAGAGAGATAAACCCCTCCCCATCACACTGTCAATCACAGAAAGAGAGAGAGAGAGATAAACCCCTCCCCATCACACTGTCAATCACAGAAAGAGAGAGAGAGAGATAAACCCCTCACCATCACACTGTCAATCACAGACAGAGAAATAAACCCCTCCCCATGACACTGTCCATCACAGAAAGAGAGACAGAGATAAACCCCTCCCCATCACACTGTCAATCACAGAGAGGGAGAGAGAGAGATAAACCCCTCCCCATCACAATGTCAATCACAGAAAGAGAGAGAGAGAGATAAACCCCTCACCATCACACTGTCAATCACAGAAAGAGAGAGAGAGAGATAAACCCCTCCCCGTCTCACTGTCAATCACAGAGAGAGAGAGAGGGAGATAAACCCCTCCCCATCACACATGTCAATCACAGAAAGAGAGAGAGAGAGATAAACCCCTCTCCATCACACTGTCAATCACAGAGAGAGAGAGAGAGAGAGATAAACCCCTCCCCATCACACTGTCAATTACAGAGAGAGATAAACCCCTCCCCATCACACTGTCAATCACAGAGAGAGAGAGCGAGAGAGATAAACCCCTCCCCATCACACTGTCAATCACAGACAGAGAGATAAAACCCTCCCCATCACAATGTCAATCACAGAGAGGGGGAGAGAGAGATCAACCCCTCCCCATCACACTGTCAATCACAGAGAGAGAGATAAACCCCTCCCCATCACACTGTCAATCACAGAGAGAGAGAGCGAGAGAGATAAACCCCTCCCCATCACACTGTCAATCACAGAGAGAGAGAGCGAGAGAGATAAACCCCTCCCCATCACACTGTCAATCACAGAGAGGGAGAGAGAGAGATAAACCCCTCCCCATTACACTGTCAATCACAGAAAGAGAGACAGAGAGATAAACCCCTCCCCATTACACTGTCAATCACAGAAAGAGAGACAGAGATAAACCACTCCCCATCACACTGTCAATCACAGAAAGAGAGACAGAGAGATAAACCCCTCCCCATCACACTGTCAATCACAGAAAGAGAGACAGAGAGATAAACCCCTCCCCATCACACTGTCAATCACAGAGAGGGAGAGAGAGAGATAAACCCCTCCCTATTACACTGTCAATCACAGAAAAAGAGAGAGAGATAAACCCCTCCCCATCACACTGTCAATCACAGAAAGAGAGACAGAGAGATAACCCCCTCCCCATCACACTGTCAATCACAGAGAGAGAAATAATCCCGCCCCATCACACTGTCAATCACAGAGAGGGAGAGAGAGGGAGAGAGATAAACCCCACCCCATCACCCTGTCAATCACAGACAGAGAGAGGGAGTGAGATAAAACCCTCCCCATCACACTGTCAATCACAGAGACAGAGAGAGAGAGAGAGATAATTCCCTCCCCACCACACTGTCAATCACAGACAGAGAGATAAACCCCTCCCCATCACACTGTCAATCACAGAGAGGGAGAGAGAGAGATAAACCCCTCCCCATCACACTGTTAATCACAGAGAGAGAGAAAGATAAACCCCTCCCCATCACACTGTCAATCACAGAGAGAGAGAGAGAGAGAGAGAGAGAGATAAACCCCTCCCCATCAGACGGTCAATCACAGAGAGAGAGAGAGAGATAAACCCCTCCCCATCAGACGGTCAATCACAGAGGGAGAGAGAGAGAGAGATAAACCCCTCCCCATCACACTGTCAATCACAGACAGAGAGATAAACCCCTCCCCATCACAATGTCAATCACAGAAAGAGAGAGAGAGAGATAAACCCCTCCCCATCACACTGTCAATCACAGAGAGAGAGAGCGAGAGATAAATTCCTCCCCATCACACTGTCAATCACAGAGAGGGAGAGAGACAGATAAACCCCTCCCCATCACAATGTCAATCACAGAAAGAGAGAGAGAGAGATAAACCCCTCCCCATCACACTGTCAATCACAGAGAGAGAGAGCGAGAGATAAATTCCTCCCCATCACACTGTCAATCACAGAGAGGGAGAGAGACAGATAAACCCCTCCCCATCACAATGTCAATCACAGAAAGAGAGAGAGAGAGATAAACCCCTCCCCATCACACTGTCAATCACAGACAGAGAGATAAACCCCTCCCCATCACAATGTCAATCACAGAAAGAGAGAGAGAGAGATAAACCCCTCCCCATCACACTGTCAATCACAGAGAGAGAGAGCGAGAGATAAATTCCTCCCCATCACACTGTCAATCACAGAGAGGGAGAGAGACAGATAAACCCCTCCCCATCACAATGTCAATCACAGAAAGAGAGACAGAGAGACAAACCCCTCCCCATCACACTGTCAATCACAGAGAGGGAGAGAGAGAGATAAACCCCTCCCCATCACACTGTTAATCACAGAGAGAGAGAGAAAGATAAACCCCTCCCCATCACACTGTCAATCACAGAGAGAGAGAGAGAGAGAGAGAGAGATAAACCCCTCCCCATCAGACGGTCAATCACAGAGAGAGAGAGAGAGAGAGATAAACCCCTCCCCATCACACTGTCAATCACAGAAAGAGAGAGAGAGAGATAAACCCCTCCCCATCACACTGTCAATCACAGAGAGAGAGAGAGCGAGATAAACTCCTCCCCATCACACTGTCAATCACAGAGAGGGAGAGAGAGAGATAAACCCCTCCCCATCACAATGTCAATCACAGAAAGAGAGAGAGAGAGATAAACCCCTCACCATCACACTGTCAATCACAGACAGAGAAATAAACCCCTCCCCATGACACTGTCCATCACAGAAAGAGAGACAGAGACAAACCCCTCCCCATCACACTGTCAATCACAGAGAGGGAGAGAGAGAGATAAACCCCTCCCCATCACACTGTCAATCACAGAGAGGGAGAGAGAGAGATAAACCCCTCCCCATCACACTGTTAATCACAGAGAGAGAGAGAAAGATAAACCCCTCCCCATCACACTGTCAATCACAGAGAGAGAGAGAGAGAGAGAGAGAGAGATAAACCCCTCCCCATCACACTGTCAATCACAGAAAGAGAGAGAGAGAGATAAACCCCTCCCCATCACACTGTCAATCACAGAGAGAGAGAGAGAGAGAGAGATAAACCCCTCCCCATCACACTGTCAATCACAGAGAGAGAGAGATAAACCCCTCCCCGTCACACTGTCAATCACAGAGAGAGAGAGAGAGAGATAAACCCCTCCCCATCACACTGTCAATCACAGACAGAGAAATAAACCCCTCCCCATGACACTGTCAATCACAGACAGAGAAATAAACCCCTCCCCATGACACTGTCCATCACAGAAAGAGAGACAGAGACAAACCCCTCCCCATCACACTGTCAATCACAGAGAGGGAGAGAGAGAGATAAACCCCTCCCCATCACACTGTCAATCACAGAGAGGGAGAGAGAGAGATAAACCCCTCCCCATCACACTGTTAATCACAGAGAGAGAGAGAAAGATAAACCCCTCCCCATCACACTGTCAATCACAGAGAGAGAGAGAGAGAGAGAGAGAGATAAACCCCTCCCCATCACACTGTCAATCACAGAAAGAGAGAGAGAGAGATAAACCCCTCCCCATCACACTGTCAATCACAGAAAGACAGAGAGAGAGATAAACCCCTCCCCGTCTCACTGTCAATCACAGAGAGAGAGAGAGAGAGAGATAAACCCCTCCCCATCACACTGTCAATCACAGAAAGAGAGAGAGAGAGATAAACCCCTCCCCATCACACTGTCAATCACAGAGAGAGAGAGAGAGAGAGAGAGATAAACCCCTCCCCATCACACTGTCAATCACAGAGAGAGAGAGATAAACCCCTCCCCGTCACACTGTCAATCACAGAGAGAGAGAGCGAGAGATAAACCCCTCCCCATCACACTGTCAATCACAGAGAGCGAGAGAGAGAGAGATAAACCCCTCCCCATTTCACTGTCAATCACAGAGAGAGGAGAGAGGGAGATAAACCCCTCCCCATCACACTGTCAATCACAGAGAGGGGGAGAGAGATAAACCCCTCCCCATCGCACTGTCAATCACAGACAGAGAGATAAACCCCTCCCCATCACAATGTCAATCACAGAAAGAGAGAGAGGGAGATAAACCCCTCCCCATCACACTGTCAATCACAGAGAGGGGGAGAGAGATATACCCCTCCCCATCACACTGTCAATCACAGAGAGAGAGAGATAAACCCCTCCCCATCACACTGTCAATCACAGACAGAGAGATAAACCCCTCCCCATCACAATGTCAATCACAGAAAGAGAGAGAGGGAGATAAACCCCTCCCCATCACACTGTCAATCACAGAGAGGGGGAGAGAGATAAACCCCTCCCCATCACACTGTCAATCACAGAGAGAGAGAGATAAACCCCTCCCCATCACACTGTCAATCACAGAGAGAGCGAGCGAGAGATAAACCCCTCCCCATCACACTGTCAATCACAGAGAGAGAGAGATAAACCCCTCCCCATCACACTGTCAATCACAGAGAGAGGAGAGAGAGAGATAATCCCCTCCCCATCACACTGTCAATCACAGGGAGGGAGAGAGAGAGATAAACCCCTCCCCATCACACTGTCAATCACAGACAGAGAGATAATCCCCTCCCCATCACACTGTCAATCACAGACAGAGAGAGGGAGTGAGATAAAACCCTCCCCATCACACTGTCAATCACAGAGACAGAGAGAGAGAGAGAGATAATCCCCTCCCCACCACACTGTCAATCACAGACAGAGAGATAATCCCCTCCCCATCACACTGTCAATCACAGGGAGGGAGAGAGAGAGATAAACCCCTCCCCATCACACTGTCAATCACAGAGAGAGAGAGAGAGATAAACCCCTCCCCATCACACTGTCAATCACAGACAGAGAGTTAAACCCCTCCCCATCACAATGTCAATCACAGAAAGAGAGAGAGAGAGATAAACCCCTCCCCATCACACTGTCAATCACAGAAAGAGAGACAGAGAGATAACCCCCTCCCCATCACACTGTCAATCACAGAGAGAGAAATAATCCCGCCCCATCACACTGTCAATCACAGAGAGGGAGAGAGAGGGAGAGAGATAAACCCCACCCCATCACCCTGTCAATCACAGACAGAGAGAGGGAGTGAGATAAAACCCTCCCCATCACACTGTCAATCACAGAGACAGAGAGAGAGAGAGAGATAATCCCCTCCCCACCACACTGTCAATCACAGACAGAGATAAACCCCTCCCCATCACACTGTCAATCACAGAGAGGGAGAGAGAGAGATAAACCCCTCCCCATCACACTGTTAATCACAGAGAGAGAAAGATAAACCCCTCCCCATCACACTGTCAATCACAGAGGGAGAGAGAGAGAGAGATAAACCCCTCTCCATCACACTGTCAATCACAGACAGAGAGATAAACCCCTCCCCATCACAATGTCAATCACAGAAAGAGAGAGAGAGAGATAAACCCCTCCCCATCACACTGTCAATCACAGAGAGAGAGAGCGAGAGATAAACTCCTCCCCATCACACTGTCAATCACAGAGAGGGAGAGAGAGAGATAAACCCCTCCCCATCACAATGTCAATCACAGAAAGAGAGAGAGAGAGATAAAACCCTCACCATCACACTGTCAATCACAGACAGAGAAATAAACCCCTCCCCATGACACTGTCCATCACAGAAAGAGAGACAGAGAGACAAACCCCTCCCCATCACACTGTCAATCACAGAGAGGGAGAGAGAGAGATAAACCCCTCCCCATCACACTGTCAATCACAGAGAGGGAGAGAGAGAGATAAACCCCTCCCCATCACACTGTTAATCACAGAGAGAGAAAGATAAACCCCTGCCCATCACACTGTCAATCTCAGAGAGAGAGAGAGAGAGAGAGAGAGATAAACCCCTCCCCATCAGACTGTCAATCACAGAAAGAGAGAGAGAGAGATAAACCCCTCCCCATCACACTGTCAATCACAGAAAGAGAGAGAGAGAGAGAAACCCCTCCCCATCACACTGTCAATCACAGAAAGAGAGAGAGAGAGATAAACCCCTCCCCATCACACTGTCAATCACAGAAAGAGAGAGAGAGAGATAAACCCCTCCCCATCACACTGTCAATCACAGAAAGAGAGAGAGAGAGATAAACCCCTCCCCATCACACTGTCAATCACAGAAAGAGAGAGAGAGAGATAAACCCCTCACCATCACACTGTCAATCACAGACAGAGAAATAAACCCCTCCCCATGACACTGTCCATCACAGAAAGAGAGACAGAGATAAACCCCTCCCCATCACACTGTCAATCACAGAGAGGGAGAGAGAGAGATAAACCCCTCCCCATCACAATGTCAATCACAGAAAGAGAGAGAGAGAGATAAACCCCTCACCATCACACTGTCAATCACAGAAAGAGAGAGAGAGAGATAAACCCCTCCCCGTCTCACTGTCAATCACAGAGAGAGAGAGAGGGAGATAAACCCCTCCCCATCACACATGTCAATCACAGAAAGAGAGAGAGAGAGATAAACCCCTCTCCATCACACTGTCAATCACAGAGAGAGAGAGAGAGAGAGAGAGATAAACCCCTCCCCATCACACTGTCAATTACAGAGAGAGATAAACCCCTCCCCATCACACTGTCAATCACAGAGAGCGAGAGAGAGGGAGATAAACCCTTCCCCATTTCACTGTCAATCACTGAGAGAGGAGAGAGGGAGATAAACCCCTCCCCATCACACTGTCAATCACAGAGAGGGGCAGAGAGATAAACCCCTCCCCATCGCACTGTCAATCACAGAGAGAGAGATAAACCCCTCCCCATCACAATGTCAATCACAGAAAGAGAGAGAGGGAGATAAACCCCTCCCCATCACACTGTCAATCACAGAGAGGGGGAGAGAGATAAACCCCTCCCCATCACACTGTCAATCACAGAGAGAGAGAGATAAACCCCTCCCCATCACACTGTCAATCACAGAGAGAGCGAGCGAGAGATAAACCCCTCCCCATCACACTGTCAATCACAGAGAGAGAGAGATAAACCCCTCCCCATCACACTGTCAATCACAGAGAGAGGAGAGAGAGAGATAAACCCCTCCCCATCACACTGTCAATCACAGGGAGGGAGAGAGAGAGATAAACCCCTCCCCATCACACTGTCAATCACAGAGAGAGAGAGAGAGATAAACCCCTCCCCATCACACTGTCAATCACAGACAGAGAGATAAACCCCTCCCCATCACAATGTCAATCACAGAAAGAGAGAGAGGGAGATAAACCCCTCCCCATCACACTGTCAATCACAGAGAGGGGGAGAGAGATAAACCCCTCCCCATCACACTGTCAATCAGAGAGAGAGAGAGATAAACCCCTCCCCATCACACTGTCAATCACAGAGAGAGCGAGCGAGAGATAAACCCCTCCCCATCACACTGTCAATCACAGAGAGAGAGATATAAACCCCTCCCCATCACACAGTCAATCAGAGAGAGGAGAGAGAGAGATAAACCCCTCCCCATCACACTGTCAATCACAGGGAGGGAGAGAGAGAGATAAACCCCTCCCCATCACACTGTCAATCACAGAGAGGGAGAGAGAGAGATAAACCCCTCCCCATCACACTGTCAATCACAGAGAGGGAGAGAGAGAGATAAACCCCTCCCCATCACACTGTCAATCACAGAGAGGGAGAGAGAGACATAAACCCCTCCCCATCACACTGTCAATCACAGAGAGAGAGAGAGATAAACCCCTCCCCATTACACTGTCAATCACAAAGAGAGAAAGAGAGAGATAAAACCCTCCCCATCACACTGTCAATCACAGAGAGAGAGAGATAAACCCCTCCCCATCACACTGTCAATCACAGAGAGAGAGAGAGAGATCAACCCCTCCCCATCACACTGTCAATCACAGAGAGAGAGAGAGATAAACCCCTCCCCATCACACTGTCAATCACAGGGAGGGAGAGAGAGAGAGATAAACCCCTCCCCATTACACTGTCAATCACAGAGAGAGAGAGAGAGAGAGAGATAAACCCCTCCCCATCACACTGTCAATCACAGAGAGAGAGAGCGAGAGAGAGATAAACTCCTCCCCATCACACTGTCAATCACAGAGAGGGCGAGGGAGAGATAAACCCCTCCCCATCATTGTCAATCACAGAGAGAGAGAGAGAGAGAGATAAACCCCTCCCCATCACACTGTCAATCACAGAGAGGGCGAGAGAGAGATAAACCCCTCCCCATCACACTGTCAATCAGAGAGAGAGAGAGAGAGAGAGATAAACCCCGCCCCATCACGCTGTCAATCACAGAGAGGGAGAGAGAGAGAGAGAGAGAGATAAACACCTCCCCATCACACTGTCAATCAGAGAGAGAGAGAGAGAGAGAGAGAGATAAACCCCTCCCCATCACGCTGTCAATCACAGAGAGGGAGAGAGAGAGAGAGAGAGAGAGATAAACCCCTCCCCATCACACTGTCAATCACAGAGAGGGAGAGAGAGAGATAAACCCCTCCCCATCACACTGTCAATCACAGAGAGAGAGAGCGAGAGAGATAAACCCCTCCCCATCACACTGTCAATCACAGAGAGAGCGAGCGAGAGATAAACCCCTCCCCATCACACTGTCAATCACAGAGAGGAGAGAGAGAGATAAACCCCTCCCCATCACACTGTCAATCACAGAGAGAGAGAGAGAGATAAACCCCTCCCCATCACACTGTCAATCACAGAGAGGGCGAGAGAGAGATAAACCCCTCCCCATCACACTGTCAATCACAGAGAGGGCGAGAGAGAGGTCAACACCTCCCCATCACACTGTCAATCACAGAGAGGGAGAGAGAGAGATAAACCCCTCCCCATACTGTCAATCACAGAGAGGGAGAGAGAGATAAACCCCTCCCCATTACACTGTCAATCACAAAGAGAGAAAGAGAGAGATAAACCCCTCCCCATCACACTGTCAATCACAGAGAGAGAGAGATAAACCCCTCCCCATTACACTGTCAATCACAAAGAGAGAAAGAGAGAGATAAACCCCTCCCCATCTCACTGTCAATTACAGGGAGGGAGAGAGATAAACCCCTCCCCATCACACTGTCAATCACAGAGAGAGAGAGAGATAAACCCCTCCCCATCACACTGTCAATCACAGAGAGAGAGAGAGAGAGAGAGATAAACCCCTCCCCATCACACTGTCAATCACAGAGAGAGAGAGATAAACCCCTCCCCATCACACTGTCAATCACAGAGAGAGAGAGCGAGAGAGAGATAAACTCCTCCCCATCACACTGTCAATCACAGAGAGGGAGAGTTAAACCCCTCCCCATCACACTGTCAATCACAGAGAGAGAGAGAGATAAACCCCTCCCCATCACACTGTCAATCACAGAGAGAGAGAGCGAGAGAGAGATAAACTCCTCCCCGTCACACTGTCAATCACAGAGAGAGAGAGAGAGAGAGATAAACCCCTCCCCATCACACTGTCAATCACAGAGAGAGAGAGATGAACCCCTCCCCATCACACTGTCAATCACAGAGAGAGCGAGCGAGAGATAAACCCCTCCCCATCAAACTGTCAATCACAGAGAGAGAGAGATAAACCCCTCCCCATCACACTGTCAATCACAGAGAGATGAGAGAGAGCGATAAACCCCTCCCCATCACACTGTCAATCACAGGGAGGGAGAGAGAGAGATAAACCCCTCCCCATCACACTGTCAATCACAGAGAGAGAGAGAGAGAGATAAACCCCTCCCCATCACACTGTCAATCACAGAGAGGGCGAGAGAGAGATAAACCCCTCCCCATCACTCTGTCAATCACAGAGAGGGAGAGAGAGAGATAAACCCCTCCCCATCACTGTCAATCACAGAGAGGGAGAGAGAGAGATAAACCCCTCCCCATCACACTGTCAATCACAGAGAGAGAGAGAGATAAACCCCTCCCCATTACACTGTCAATCACAAAGAGAGAAAGAGAGAGATAAACCCCTCCCCATCACACTGTCAATCACAGAGAGAGAGAGATAAACCCCTCCCCATCACACTGTCAATCACAGAGAGAGAGAGAGAGATCAACCCCTCCCCATCACACTGTCAATTACAGGGAGGGAGAGAGATAAACCCCTCCCCATCACACTGTCAATCACAGAGAGAGAGAGAGATGAACCCCTCGCCATCACACTGTCAATCACAGAGAGAGAGAGAGATAAACCCCTCCCCATCACACTGTCAATCACAGGGAGGGAGAGAGAGAGAGATAAACCCCTCCCCATTACACTGTCACAGAGAGAGAGAGAGAGAGAGAGATAAACCCCTCCCCATCACACTGTCAATCACAGAGAGAGAGAGCGAGAGAGAGATAAACCCCTCCCCATCACTGTCAATCACAGAGAGAGAGAGAGAGAGATAAACCCCTCCCCATCACTCTGTCAATCACAGAGAGGGAGAGAGAGAGATAAACCCCTCCCCATCAATCTGTCAATCACAGAGAGGGAGAGAGAGAGAGAGATAAACCCCGCCCCATCACGCTGTCAATCACAGAGAGGGAGAGAGAGAGAGAGAGAGATAAACCCCTCCCCATCACGCTGTCAATCACAGAGAGGGAGAGAGAGAGAGAGAGAGAGATAAACCCCTCCCCATCACACTGTCAATCACAGAGACGGAGAGAGAGAGATAAACCCCTCCCCATCACACTGTCAATCACAGAGAGGGAGAGAGAGAGAAATAATCCCCTCCCCATCTCACTGTCAATCACAGAGATGGAGAGAGAGAGAGGTATACCCCGCCCCATCACACTGTCAATCACAGAGTGGGAGAGAGAGAGAAATAAACCCCTCCCCATCACACTGTCAATCGGAGAGAGAGGGAGAGAGATAAACCCCGCCCCATCACACTGTCAATCACAGAGAGAGAGGGTTAAACCCCTCCCCATCTCACTGTCAATCACAGAGAGAGAGAGAGAGAGAGATAAACCCCTCCCCATCACACTGTCAATCACAGACAGAGAGATAAACCCCTCCCCATCACAATGTCAATCACAGAAACAGAGAGAGGGAGATAAACCCCTCCCCATCACACTGTCAATCACAGAGAGGGGGAGAGAGATAAACCCCTCCCCATCACAATGTCAATCACAGATAGAGAGATAAACCCCTCCCCATCACACTGTCAATCACAGAGAGAGAGAGATAAACCCCTCCCCGTCACACTGTCAATCAGAGAGAGAGAGATAAACCCCTCCCCATCACACTGTCAATCACAGAGAGAGAGAGAGAGAGAGGGAGAGATAAATCCCTCCCCATCACACTGTCAATCAGAGAGAGAGAGATAAACCCCTCCCCATCACACTGTCAATCACAGAGAGAGAGAGAGAGAGAGGGAGAGATAAACCCCTCCCCATCACACTGTCAATCACAGACAGAGAGATAAACCCCTCCCCATCACAATGTCAATCACAGAAAGAGAGAGAAGGAGATAAACCCCTCCCCATCACACTGTCAATCACAGAGAGGGGGAGAGAGATAAACCCCTCCCCATCACACTGTCAATCACAGAAAGAGAGATAAACCCCTCCCCATCACACTGTCAATCACAGAGAGAGAGAGCGAGAGAGATAAACCCCTCCCCATCACACTGTCAATCACAGAGAGAGCGAGCGAGAGATAAACCCCTCCCCATCACACTGTCAATCACAGAGAGGAGAGAGAGAGATAAACCCCTCCCCATCACACTGTCAATCACAGAGAGAGAGAGAGAGATAAACCCCTCCCCATCACACTGTCAATCACAGAGAGGGCGAGAGAGAGATAAACCCCTCCCCATCACACTGTCAATCACAGAGAGGGCGAGAGAGAGGTCAACACCTCCCCATCACACTGTCAATCACAGAGAGGGAGAGAGAGAGATAAACCCCTCCCCATATTGTCAATCACAGAGAGGGAGAGAGAGATAAACCCCTCCCCATTACACTGTCAATCACAAAGAGAGAAAGAGAGAGATAAACCCCTCCCCATCACACTGTCAATCACAGAGAGAGAGAGAGAGATAAACCCCTCCCCATTACACTGTCAATCACAAAGAGAGAAAGAGAGAGATAAACCCCTCCCCATCTCACTGTCAATTACAGGGAGGGAGAGAGATAAACCCCTCCCCATCACACTGTCAATCACAGAGAGAGAGAGAGAGATAAACCCCTCCCCATCACACTGTCAATCACAGATAGAGAGAGAAAGAGAGATAAACCCCTCCCCATCACACTGTCAATCACAGAGAGAGAGAGATAAACCCCTCCCCATCTCACTGTCAATCACAGAGAGAGCGAGAGAGATAAACTCCTCCCCATCACACTGTCAATCACAGAGAGGGAGAGTTAAACCCCTCCCCATCACACTGTCAATCACAGAGAGAGAGAGAGATAAACCCCTCCCCATCACACTGTCAATCACAGAGAGAGAGAGCGAGAGAGAGATAAACAACTCCCCGTCACACTGTCAATCACAGAGAGAGAGAGAGAGAGAGATAAACCCCTCCCCATCACACTGTCAATCACAGAGAGGGAGAGAGAGAGATAACCCCTCCCCATCACACTGTCAATCACAGAGAGAGAGAGAGAGAGATAAACCCCTCCCCATCACACTGTCAATCACAGAGAGATGAGAGAGAGAGATAAACCCCTCCCCATCACACTGTCAATCACAGAGAGGGAGAGAGAGAGATAAACCCCTCCCCATCACTGTCAATCACAGAGAGGGAGAGAGAGAGATAAACCCCTCCCCATCACACTGTCAATCACAGAGAGAGAGAGAGATAAACCCCTCCCCATTTAACTGTCAATCACAAAGAGAGAAAGAGAGAGATAAACCCCTCCCCATCACACTGTCAATCACAGAGAGAGAGAGATAAACCCCTCCCCATCACACTGTCAATCACAGAGAGAGAGAGAGAGATCAACCCCTCCCCATCACACTGTCAATTACAGGGAGGGAGAGAGATAAACCCCTCCCCATCACACTGTCAATCACAGAGAGAGAGAGAGATGAACCCCTCGCCATCACACTGTCAATCACAGAGAGAGAGAGAGATAAACCCCTCCCCATCACACTGTCAATCACAGGGAGGGAGAGAGAGAGAGATAAACCCCTCCCCATTACACTGTCAATCACAGAGAGAGAGAGAGAGAGAGAGATAAACCCCTCCCCATCACACTGTCAATCACAGAGAGAGAGAGCGAGAGAGATAAATTCCTCCCCATCACACTGTCAATCACAGAGAGGGAGAGGGAGAGATAAACCCCTCCCCATCACTGTCAATCACAGAGAGAGAGAGAGAGAGATAAACCCCTCCCCATCACACTGTCAATCACAGAGAGGGAGAGAGAGAGAAATAATCCCCTCCCCATCTCACTGTCAATCACAGAGAGGGAGAGAGAGAGAGGTATACCCCGCCCCATCACACTGTCAATCACAGAGTGGGAGAGAGAGAGAAATAAACCCCTCCCCATCACACTGTCAATCGGAGAGAGAGGGAGAGAGATAAACCCCGCCCCATCACACTGTCAATCACAGAGAGAGGGTTAAACCCCTCCCCATCTCACTGTCAATCACAGAGAGAGAGAGAGAGAGAGATAAACCCCTCCCCATCACACTGTCAATCACAGACAGAGAGATAAACCCCTCCCCATCACAATGTCAATCACAGAAACAGAGAGAGGGAGATAAACCCCTCCCCATCACACTGTCAATCACAGAGAGGGGGAGAGAGATAAACCCCTCCCCATCACACTGTCAATCACAGATAGAGAGATAAACCCCTCCCCATCACACTGTCAATCAGAGAGAGAGAGAGCGAGAGATAAACCCCTCCCCATCACACTGTCAATCACAGAGAGAGCGAGCGAGAGATAAACCCCTCCCCATCACACTGTCAATCACAGAGAGGAGAGAGAGAGATAAACCCCTCGCCATCACATTGTCAATCACAGGGAGGGAGAGAGATAAACCCCTCCCCATCACACTGTCAATCACAGAGAGAGAGAGAGAGATAAACCCCTCCCCATCACACTGTCAATCACAGAGAGGGCGAGAGAGAGATAAACCCCTCCCCATCACACTGTCAATCACAGAGAGGGCGAGAGATAAACCCCTCCCCATCACACTGTCAATCACAGAGAGGGAGAGAGAGAGATAAACCCCTCCCCATACTGTCAATCACAGAGAGGGAGAGAGAGAGATAAACCCCTCCCCATCACACTGTCAATCACAGAGAGAGAGAGAGAGATAAACCCCTCCCCATTACACTGTCAATCACAAAGAGAGAAAGAGAGAGATAAACCCCTCCCCATCACACTGTCAATCACAGAGAGAGAGAGAGAGATAAACCCCTCCCCATTACACTGTCAATCACAAAGAGAGAAAGAGAGAGATAAACCCCTCCCCATCACACTGTCAATCACAGAGAGAGAGAGAGAGATAAACCCCTCCCCATTACACTGTCAATCACAAAGAGAGAAAGAGAGAGATAAACCCCTCCCCATCACACTGTCAATTACAGGGAGGGAGAGATAAACCCCTCCCCATCACGCTGTCGATCACAGAGAGAGAGAGATAAACCCCTCCCCATCACACTGTCAATCACTGAGAGAGAGAGAGATAAACCCCTCCCCATCACACTGTCAATCACGGAGAGAGAGAGAGAGAGATAAACCCCTCCCCATCACAATGTCAATCACAGAGAGAGAGAGAGAGAGAGAGATAAACCCCTCCCCATCACACTGTCAATCACAGAGAGGGAGAGAGAGAGATAAACCCCTCCCCATCACACTGTCAATCACAGAGAGAGAGAGAGAGAGAGATAAACCCCTCCCCATCACACTGTCAATCACGGAGAGAGAGAGAGAGAGTTAAACCCCTCCCCATCACACTGTCAATCACAGAGAGAGAGATAAACCCCTCCCCATCACACTGTCAATCACAGAGAGAGCGAGAGAGAGATAAACTCCTCCCCGTCACACTGTCAATCACAGAGAGAGAGAGAGAGAGAGATAAACCCCTCCCCATCACACTGTCAATCAGAGAGAGAGAGAGAGAGAGAGAGATAAAACCCTCCCCATCACACTGTCAATCACAGAGAGGGAGAGAGAGAGAGAGAGAGAGAGATAAACCCCTCCCCATCACGCTGTCAATCACAGCGAGGGAGAGAGAGAGAGAGAGAGAGATAAACCCCTCCCCATCACACTGTCAATCAAAGAGAGGGAGAGAGAGAGATAAACCCCTCCCCATCACACTGTCAATCACAGAGATAGAGAGAGTGATAAACCCCTCCCCATCACACTGTCAATCACAGAGAGGGAGAGAGAGAGAAATAATCCCCTCCCCATCACACTGTCAATCACAGAGAGGGAGAGAGAGAGAAATAAACCCCTCCCCATCACACTGTCATTCACAGAGAGGGAGAGAGAGGGAGAGAGAGGGAGAGAGATAAACCCCGCCCCATCTCACTGTCAATCACAGAGAGAGAGAGAGAGAGAGAGATAAACCCCTCCCCATCACACTGTCAATCACAGAGAGGGAGAGAGAGAGAAATAAACCCCTCCCCATCACACTGTCAATCACAGAGAGGGAGAGAGAGGCACTGATAAACCCCTCCCCATCACACTGTCAATCACAGAGAGAGCGAGAGAGAGAGATAAACCCCTCCCCATCACACTGTCAATCACAGAGAGGGAGAGAGAGATAAACCCCTCCCCATCACACTGTCAATCACAGAGAGAGAGAGGGAGAGATAAACCCCTCCCCATCACACTGTCAATCACAGAGAGGGAGAGAGAGAGATAAACCCCTCCCCATCACACTGTCAATCACAGAGAGAGAGTGAGATAAACCCCTCCCCATCACACAGTCAATCACAGAGAGAGAGAGAGAGAGATAAACCCCTCCCCATCACACTGTCAATCACAGAGAGAGAGATAAACCCCTCCCCGTCACACTGTCAATCACAGAGAGAGAGAGAGAGAGGGAGATAATCCCCTCCCCATCACACTGTCAATCACAGAGAGAGAGAGAGAGAGAGAGAGAGAGATAAACCCCTCCCCATCACACTGTCAATCAGAGAGAGAGAGATAAACCCCTCCCCGTCACACTGTCAATCACAGAGAGAGAGAGAGAGAGAGGGAGAGATAAACCCCTCCCCATCACACTGTCAATCACAGACAGAGAGATAAACCCCTCCCCATCACAATGTCAATCACAGAAAGAGAGAGAGGGAGATAAACCCTTCCCCATCACACTGTCAATCACAGAGAGGGGGAGAGAGATAAACCCCTCCCCATCACACTGTCAATCACAGAGAGAGAGAGATAAACCCCTCCCCATCACACTGTCAATCACAGAGAGAGAGCGAGAGAGATAAACCCCTCCCCATCACACTGTCAATCACAGAGAGAGCGAGCGAGAGATAAACCCCTCCCCATCACACTGTCAATCACAGAGAGAGGAGAGAGAGAGATAAACCCCTCCCCATCACACTGTCAATCACAGAGAGGGAGAGAGAGAGAAATAATCCCCTCCCCATCTCACTGTCAATCACAGAGAGGGAGAGAGAGAGAAATAAACCCCTCCTCATCACACTGTCAATCACAGAGAGGGAGAGAGAGAGAAATAAACCCCTCCCCATCACACTGTCAATCACAGAGAGGGAGAGAGAGGCACTGATAAACCCCTCCCCATCACACTGTCAATCACAGAGAGGGAGAGAGAGATAAACCCCTCCCCATCACACTGTCAATCACAGAGAGGGAGAGAGAGATAAACCCCTCCCCATCACACTGTCAATCACAGAGAGAGAGAGAGAGAGAGATAAACCCCTCCCCATCACACTGTCAATCACAGAGAGGGAGAGAGATAAACCCCGCCCCATCACACTGTCAATCACAGAGAGAGAGAGAGAGAGACTGATAAACCCCTCCCCATCACACTGTCAATCACAGAGAGGGAGAGAGAGGCACTGATAAACCCCTCCCCATCACACTGTCAATCACAGAGAGAGAGAGAGAGAGAGATAAACCCCTCCCTATCACACTGTCAATCACAGAGAGGGAGAGAGAGATAAACCCCTCCCCATCTCACTGTCAATCACAGAGAGAGAGAGAGAGAGAGACTGATAAACCCCTCCCCATCACACTGTCAATCACAGAGAGGGAGAGAGAGGCACTGATAAACCCCTCCCCATCACACTGTCAATCACAGAGAGGGAGAGAGATAAACCCCTCCCATCACACTGTCAATCACAGTGAGAGAGAGATAAACCCCTCCCCATTACACTGTCAATCACAGAGAGAGAGAGAGAGATAGAGAGATAAACCCCTCCCCATCACACTGTCAATCACAGAGAGAGAGAGCGAGAGAGAGATAAACTCCTCCCCATCACACTGTCAATCACAGAGAGGGAGAGGGAGAGATAAACCCCTCCCCATCACTGTCAATCACACAGAGAGAGAGAGAGAGATAAACCCCTCCCCATCACACTGTCAATCACAGAGAGGGAGAGAGAGAGATAAACCCCTCCCCATCACACTGTCAATCACAGAGAGGGAGAGAGAGAGAGAGAGAGATAAACCCCGCCCCATCACGCTGTCAATCACAGAGAGGGAGAGAGAGAGAGAGAGATAAACCCCTCCCCATCACGCTGTCAATCACAGAGAGGGAGAGAGAGAGAGAGAGAGAGAGAGATAAACCCCTCCCCATCACACTGTCAATCACAGAGAGGGAGAGAGAGAGAGAGAGAGATAAACCCCGCCCCATCACGCTGTCAATCACAGAGAGGGAGAGAGAGAGAGAGAGATAAACCCCTCCCCATCACACTGTCAATCACAGAGAGGGAGAGAGAGATAAACCCCTCCCCATCACACTGTCAATCACAGAGAGAGAGAGAGAGATAAACCCCTCCCCATCACACTGTCAATCACAGAGAGGGAGAGAGAGAGATAAACCCCTCCCCATCACACTGTCAATCACAGAGAGAGAGAGAGAGATAAACCCCTCCCCATCACACTGTCAATCACAGAGAGGGAGAGAGAGGGGTATACCCCGCCCCATCACACTGTCAATCACAGAGTGGGAGAGAGAGAGAAATAAACCCCTCCCCATCACACTGTCAATCGGAGAGAGGGAGAGAGATAAACCCCGCCCCATCACACTGTCAATCACAGAGAGAGAGAGGGTTAAACCCCTCCCCATCTCACTGTCAATCACAGAGAGAGAGAGAGAGAGAGAAAAACCCCTCCCCATCACACTGTCAATCACAGACAAAGAGATAAACCCTTTCCCCATCACAATGTCAATCACAGAAACAGAGAGAGGGAGATAAACCCCTCCCCATCACCCTGTCAATCACAGAGAGGGGGAGAGAGATAAACCCCTCCCCATCACACTGTCAATCACAGATAGAGAGATAAACCCCTCCCCATCACACTGTCAATCACAGAGAGAGAGAGCGAGAGAGATAAACCCCTCCCCATCACACTGTCAATCACAGAGAGAGCGAGCGAGAGATAAACCCCTCCCCATCACACTGTCAATCACAGAGAGGAGAGAGAGAGATAAACCCCTCCCCATCACATTGTCAATCACAGGGAGGGAGAGAGAGAGATAAACCCCTCCCCATCACACTGTCAATCACAGAGAGAGAGAGAGAGATAAACCCCTCCCCATCACACTGTCAATCACAGAGAGGGCGAGAGATAAACCCCTCCCCATCACACTGTCAATCACAGAGAGGGAGAGAGAGAGATAAACCCCTCCCCATCACACTGTCAATCACAGAGAGGGAGAGAGAGAGATAAACCCCTCCCCATCACACTGTCAATCACAGAGAGAGAGAGAGAGATAAACCCCTCCCCATTACACTGTCAATCACAAAGAGAGAAAGAGAGAGATAAACCCCTCCCCATCACACTGTCAATCACAGAGAGAGAGAGAGAGATAAACCCCTCCCCATTACACTGTCAATCACAAAGAGAGAAAGAGAGAGATAAACCCCTCCCCATCACACTGTCAATTACAGGGAGGGAGAGATAAACCCCTCCCCATCACACTGTCAATCACAGAGAGAGAGAGAGATAAACCCCTCCCCATCACACTGTCAATCACTGAGAGAGAGAGAGATAAACCCCTCCCCATCACACTGTCAATCACGGAGAGAGAGAGAGAGAGATAAACCCCTCCCCATCACACTGTCAATCACAGAGAGAGAGAGCGAGAGAGAGATAAACCCCTCCCCATCACACTGTCAATCACGGAGAGAGAGAGAGAGAGTTAAACCCCTCCCCATCTCACTGTCAATCACAGAGAGAGAGAGAGAGAGACTGATAAACCCCTCCCCATCACACTGTCAATCACAGAGAGGGAGAGAGAGGCACTGATAAACCCCTCCCCATCACACTGTCAATCACAGAGAGGGAGAGAGATAAACCCCTCCCATCACACTGTCAATCACAGTGAGAGAGAGATAAACCCCTCCCCATTACACTGTCAATCACAGAGAGAGAGAGAGAGAGAGAGATAAACCCCTCCCCATCACACTGTCAATCACAGAGAGAGAGAGCGAGAGAGAGATAAACTCCTCCCCATCACACTGTCAATCACAGAGAGGGAGAGGGAGAGAGAGATAAACCCCTCCCCATCACTGTCAATCACAGAGAGAGAGAGAGAGAGATAAACCCCTCCCCATCACACTGTCAATCACAGAGAGGGAGAGAGAGAGATAAACCCCTCCCCATCACACTGTCAATCACAGAGAGGGAGAGAGAGAGAGAGAGAGAGACAAACCCCGCCCCATCACGCTGTCAATCACAGAGAGGGAGAGAGAGAGAGAGAGATAAACCCCTCCCCATCACGCTGTCAATCACAGAGAGGGAGAGAGAGAGAGAGAGAGAGAGATAAACCCCTCCCCATCACACTGTCAATCACAGAGAGGGAGAGAGAGATAAACCCCTCCCCATCACACTGTCAATCACAGAGAGGGAGAGAGAGGCACTGATAAACCCCTCCCCATCACACTGTCAATCACAGAGAGAGAGAGAGAGAGAGAGAGATAAACCCCTCCCCATCACACTGTCAATCACAGAGAGGGAGAGAGAGATAAACCCCTCCCCATCACACTGTCAATCACAGAGAGGGAGAGAGAGAGATAAACCCCTCCCCATCACACTGTCAATCACAGAGAGAGAGAGGGAGAGATAAACCCCTCCCCATCACACTGTCAATCACAGAGAGGGAGAGAGAGAGATAAACCCCTCCCCATCACACTGTCAATCACAGAGAGAGAGAGAGATAAACCCCTCCCCATCACACAGTCAATCACAGAGAGAGAGAGAGAGATAAACCCCTCCCCATCACACTGTCAATCACAGAGAGAGAGATAAACCCCTCCCCGTCACACTGTCAATCACAGAGAGAGAGAGAGAGAGAGAGAGAGAGATAAACCCCTCCCCATCAAACTGTCAATCAGAGAGAGAGAGATAAACCCCTCCCCGTCACACTGTCAATCACAGAGAGAGAGAGAGAGAGGGAGAGATAAACCCTTCCCCATCACACTGTCAATCACAGACAGAGAGATAAACCCCTCCCCATCACACTGTCAATCACAGAGAGAGAGAGAGAGATAAACCCCTCCCCATTACACTGTCAATCACAAAGAGAGAAAGAGAGAGATAAACCCCTCCCCATCTCACTGTCAATCACAGAGAGGGAGAGAGAGAGAGGTATACCCCGCCCCATCACACTGTCAATCACAGAGTTGGAGAGAGAGAGAAATAATCCCCGCCCCATCACACTGTCAATCACAGAGAGGGAGAGAGAGAGAAATAAACCCCTCCCCATCACACTGTCATTCACAGAGAGAGAGAGAGAGAGAGAGAGAGAGATAAACCCCTTCCCATCACACTGTCAATCACAGAGAGGGAGAGAGAGAGAAATAAACCCCTCCCCATCACACTGTCAATCACAGAGAGGGAGAGAGAGGCACTGATAAACCCCTCCCCATCACACTGTCAATCACAGAGAGAGAGAGAGAGAGAGATAAACCCCTCCCCATCACACTGTCAATCACAGAGAGGGAGAGAGAGATAAACCCCTCCCCATCACACTGTCAATCACAGAGAGAGAGAGAGATAAACCCCTCCCCATTTAACTGTCAATCACAAAGAGAGAAAGAGAGAGATAAACCCCTCCCCATCACACTGTCAATCACAGAGAGAGAGAGATAAACCCCTCCCCATCACACTGTCAATCACAGAGAGAGAGAGAGAGATCAACCCCTCCCCATCACACTGTCAATTACAGGGAGGGAGAGAGATAAACCCCTCCCCATCACACTGTCAATCACAGAGAGAGAGAGAGATGAACCCCTCGCCATCACACTGTCAATCACAGAGAGAGAGAGAGATAAACCCCTCCCCATCACACTGTCAATCACAGGGAGGGAGAGAGAGAGAGATAAACCCCTCCCCATTACACTGTCAATCACAGAGAGAGAGAGAGAGAGAGAGATAAACCCCTCCCCATCACACTGTCAATCACAGAGAGAGAGAGCGAGAGAGATAAATTCCTCCCCATCACACTGTCAATCACAGAGAGGGAGAGGGAGAGATAAACCCCTCCCCATCACTGTCAATCACAGAGAGAGAGAGAGAGAGATAAACCCCTCCCCATCACACTGTCAATCACAGAGAGGGAGAGAGAGAGAAATAATCCCCTCCCCATCTCACTGTCAATCACAGAGAGGGAGAGAGAGAGAGGTATACCCCGCCCCATCACACTGTCAATCACAGAGTGGGAGAGAGAGAGAAATAAACCCCTCCCCATCACACTGTCAATCGGAGAGAGAGGGAGAGAGATAAACCCCGCCCCATCACACTGTCAATCACAGAGAGAGGGTTAAACCCCTCCCCATCTCACTGTCAATCACAGAGAGAGAGAGAGAGAGAGATAAACCCCTCCCCATCACACTGTCAATCACAGACAGAGAGATAAACCCCTCCCCATCACAATGTCAATCACAGAAACAGAGAGAGGGAGATAAACCCCTCCCCATCACACTGTCAATCACAGAGAGGGGGAGAGAGATAAACCCCTCCCCATCACACTGTCAATCACAGATAGAGAGATAAACCCCTCCCCATCACACTGTCAATCAGAGAGAGAGAGAGCGAGAGATAAACCCCTCCCCATCACACTGTCAATCACAGAGAGAGCGAGCGAGAGATAAACCCCTCCCCATCACACTGTCAATCACAGAGAGGAGAGAGAGAGATAAACCCCTCGCCATCACATTGTCAATCACAGGGAGGGAGAGAGATAAACCCCTCCCCATCACACTGTCAATCACAGAGAGAGAGAGAGAGATAAACCCCTCCCCATCACACTGTCAATCACAGAGAGGGCGAGAGAGAGATAAACCCCTCCCCATCACACTGTCAATCACAGAGAGGGCGAGAGATAAACCCCTCCCCATCACACTGTCAATCACAGAGAGGGAGAGAGAGAGATAAACCCCTCCCCATACTGTCAATCACAGAGAGGGAGAGAGAGAGATAAACCCCTCCCCATCACACTGTCAATCACAGAGAGGGAGAGAGAGAGATAAACCCCTCCCCATCACACTGTCAATCACAGAGAGAGAGAGAGAGATAAACCCCTCCCCATTACACTGTCAATCACAAAGAGAGAAAGAGAGAGATAAACCCCTCCCCATCACACTGTCAATCACAGAGAGAGAGAGAGAGATAAACCCCTCCCCATTACACTGTCAATCACAAAGAGAGAAAGAGAGAGATAAACCCCTCCCCATCACACTGTCAATTACAGGGAGGGAGAGATAAACCCCTCCCCATCACGCTGTCGATCACAGAGAGAGAGAGATAAACCCCTCCCCATCACACTGTCAATCACTGAGAGAGAGAGAGATAAACCCCTCCCCATCACACTGTCAATCACGGAGAGAGAGAGAGAGAGATAAACCCCTCCCCATCACAATGTCAATCACAGAGAGAGAGAGAGAGAGAGAGATAAACCCCTCCCCATCACACTGTCAATCACAGAGAGGGAGAGAGAGAGATAAACCCCTCCCCATCACACTGTCAATCACAGAGAGAGAGAGAGAGAGAGATAAACCCCTCCCCATCACACTGTCAATCACGGAGAGAGAGAGAGAGAGTTAAACCCCTCCCCATCACACTGTCAATCACAGAGAGAGAGATAAACCCCTCCCCATCACACTGTCAATCACAGAGAGAGCGAGAGAGAGATAAACTCCTCCCCGTCACACTGTCAATCACAGAGAGAGAGAGAGAGAGAGATAAACCCCTCCCCATCACACTGTCAATCACAGAGAGAGCGAGAGAGAGATAAACTCCTCCCCGTCACACTGTCAATCACAGAGAGAGAGAGAGAGAGAGATAAACCCCTCCCCATCACACTGTCAATCACAGAGAGGGAGAGAGAGAGAGAGAGAGAGAGATAAACCCCTCCCCATCACGCTGTCAATCACAGCGAGGGAGAGAGAGAGAGAGAGAGAGATAAACCCCTCCCCATCACACTGTCAATCAAAGAGAGGGAGAGAGAGAGATAAACCCCTCCCCATCACACTGTCAATCACAGAGATAGAGAGAGTGATAAACCCCTCCCCATCACACTGTCAATCACAGAGAGGGAGAGAGAGAGAAATAATCCCCTCCCCATCACACTGTCAATCACAGAGAGGGAGAGAGAGAGAAATAAACCCCTCCCCATCACACTGTCATTCACAGAGAGGGAGAGAGAGGGAGAGAGAGGGAGAGAGATAAACCCCGCCCCATCTCACTGTCAATCACAGAGAGAGAGAGAGAGAGAGAGATAAACCCCTCCCCATCACACTGTCAATCACAGAGAGGGAGAGAGAGAGAAATAAACCCCTCCCCATCACACTGTCAATCACAGAGAGGGAGAGAGAGGCACTGATAAACCCCTCCCCATCACACTGTCAATCACAGAGAGAGCGAGAGAGAGAGATAAACCCCTCCCCATCACACTGTCAATCACAGAGAGGGAGAGAGAGATAAACCCCTCCCCATCACACTGTCAATCACAGAGAGAGAGAGGGAGAGATAAACCCCTCCCCATCACACTGTCAATCACAGAGAGGGAGAGAGAGAGATAAACCCCTCCCCATCACACTGTCAATCACAGAGAGAGAGTGAGATAAACCCCTCCCCATCACACAGTCAATCACAGAGAGAGAGAGAGAGAGATAAACCCCTCCCCATCACACTGTCAATCACAGAGAGAGAGATAAACCCCTCCCCGTCACACTGTCAATCACAGAGAGAGAGAGAGAGAGGGAGATAATCCCCTCCCCATCACACTGTCAATCACAGAGAGAGAGAGAGAGAGAGAGAGAGAGATAAACCCCTCCCCATCACACTGTCAATCAGAGAGAGAGAGATAAACCCCTCCCCGTCACACTGTCAATCACAGAGAGAGAGAGAGAGAGAGGGAGAGATAAACCCCTCCCCATCACACTGTCAATCACAGACAGAGAGATAAACCCCTCCCCATCACAATGTCAATCACAGAAAGAGAGAGAGGGAGATAAACCCTTCCCCATCACACTGTCAATCACAGAGAGGGGGAGAGAGATAAACCCCTCCCCATCACACTGTCAATCACAGAGAGAGAGAGATAAACCCCTCCCCATCACACTGTCAATCACAGAGAGAGAGCGAGAGAGATAAACCCCTCCCCATCACACTGTCAATCACAGAGAGAGCGAGCGAGAGATAAACCCCTCCCCATCACACTGTCAATCACAGAGAGAGGAGAGAGAGAGATAAACCCCTCCCCATCACACTGTCAATCACAGAGAGGGAGAGAGAGAGAAATAATCCCCTCCCCATCTCACTGTCAATCACAGAGAGGGAGAGAGAGAGAAATAAACCCCTCCTCATCACACTGTCAATCACAGAGAGGGAGAGAGAGAGAAATAAACCCCTCCCCATCACACTGTCAATCACAGAGAGGGAGAGAGAGGCACTGATAAACCCCTCCCCATCACACTGTCAATCACAGAGAGGGAGAGAGAGATAAACCCCTCCCCATCACACTGTCAATCACAGAGAGGGAGAGAGAGATAAACCCCTCCCCATCACACTGTCAATCACAGAGAGAGAGAGAGAGAGAGATAAACCCCTCCCCATCACACTGTCAATCACAGAGAGGGAGAGAGATAAACCCCGCCCCATCACACTGTCAATCACAGAGAGAGAGAGAGAGAGACTGATAAACCCCTCCCCATCACACTGTCAATCACAGAGAGGGAGAGAGAGGCACTGATAAACCCCTCCCCATCACACTGTCAATCACAGAGAGAGAGAGAGAGAGAGATAAACCCCTCCCTATCACACTGTCAATCACAGAGAGGGAGAGAGAGATAAACCCCTCCCCATCTCACTGTCAATCACAGAGAGAGAGAGAGAGAGACTGATAAACCCCTCCCCATCACACTGTCAATCACAGAGAGGGAGAGAGAGGCACTGATAAACCCCTCCCCATCACACTGTCAATCACAGAGAGGGAGAGAGATAAACCCCTCCCATCACACTGTCAATCACAGTGAGAGAGAGATAAACCCCTCCCCATTACACTGTCAATCACAGAGAGAGAGAGAGAGATAGAGAGATAAACCCCTCCCCATCACACTGTCAATCACAGAGAGAGAGAGCGAGAGAGAGATAAACTCCTCCCCATCACACTGTCAATCACAGAGAGGGAGAGGGAGAGATAAACCCCTCCCCATCACTGTCAATCACACAGAGAGAGAGAGAGAGATAAACCCCTCCCCATCACACTGTCAATCACAGAGAGGGAGAGAGAGAGATAAACCCCTCCCCATCACACTGTCAATCACAGAGAGGGAGAGAGAGAGAGAGAGAGATAAACCCCGCCCCATCACGCTGTCAATCACAGAGAGGGAGAGAGAGAGAGAGAGATAAACCCCTCCCCATCACGCTGTCAATCACAGAGAGGGAGAGAGAGAGAGAGAGAGAGAGAGATAAACCCCTCCCCATCACACTGTCAATCACAGAGAGGGAGAGAGAGAGAGAGAGAGATAAACCCCGCCCCATCACGCTGTCAATCACAGAGAGGGAGAGAGAGAGAGAGAGATAAACCCCTCCCCATCACACTGTCAATCACAGAGAGGGAGAGAGAGATAAACCCCTCCCCATCACACTGTCAATCACAGAGAGAGAGAGAGAGATAAACCCCTCCCCATCACACTGTCAATCACAGAGAGGGAGAGAGAGAGATAAACCCCTCCCCATCACACTGTCAATCACAGAGAGAGAGAGAGAGATAAACCCCTCCCCATCACACTGTCAATCACAGAGAGGGAGAGAGAGGGGTATACCCCGCCCCATCACACTGTCAATCACAGAGTGGGAGAGAGAGAGAAATAAACCCCTCCCCATCACACTGTCAATCGGAGAGAGGGAGAGAGATAAACCCCGCCACATCACACTGTCAATCACAGAGAGAGAGAGGGTTAAACCCCTCCCCATCTCACTGTCAATCACAGAGAGAGAGAGAGAGAGAGAAAAACCCCTCCCCATCACACTGTCAATCACAGACAAAGAGATAAACCCTTTCCCCATCACAATGTCAATCACAGAAACAGAGAGAGGGAGATAAACCCCTCCCCATCACCCTGTCAATCACAGAGAGGGGGAGAGAGATAAACCCCTCCCCATCACACTGTCAATCACAGATAGAGAGATAAACCCCTCCCCATCACACTGTCAATCACAGAGAGAGAGAGCGAGAGAGATAAACCCCTCCCCATCACACTGTCAATCACAGAGAGAGCGAGCGAGAGATAAACTCCTCCCCATCACACTGTCAATCACAGAGAGGAGAGAGAGAGATAAACCCCTCCCCATCACATTGTCAATCACAGGGAGGGAGAGAGAGAGATAAACCCCTCCCCATCACACTGTCAATCACAGAGAGAGAGAGAGAGATAAACCCCTCCCCATCACACTGTCAATCACAGAGAGGGCGAGAGATAAACCCCTCCCCATCACACTGTCAATCACAGAGAGGGAGAGAGAGAGATAAACCCCTCCCCATCACACTGTCAATCACAGAGAGGGAGAGAGAGAGATAAACCCCTCCCCATCACACTGTCAATCACAGAGAGAGAGAGAGAGATAAACCCCTCCCCATTACACTGTCAATCACAAAGAGAGAAAGAGAGAGATAAACCCCTCCCCATCACACTGTCAATCACAGAGAGAGAGAGAGAGATAAACCCCTCCCCATTACACTGTCAATCACAAAGAGAGAAAGAGAGAGATAAACCCCTCCCCATCACACTGTCAATTACAGGGAGGGAGAGATAAACCCCTCCCCATCACACTGTCAATCACAGAGAGAGAGAGAGATAAACCCCTCCCCATCACACTGTCAATCACTGAGAGAGAGAGAGATAAACCCCTCCCCATCACACTGTCAATCACGGAGAGAGAGAGAGAGAGATAAACCCCTCCCCATCACACTGTCAATCACAGAGAGAGAGAGCGAGAGAGAGATAAACCCCTCCCCATCACACTGTCAATCACGGAGAGAGAGAGAGAGAGTTAAACCCCTCCCCATCTCACTGTCAATCACAGAGAGAGAGAGAGAGAGACTGATAAACCCCTCCCCATCACACTGTCAATCACAGAGAGGGAGAGAGATAAACCCCTCCCATCACACTGTCAATCACAGTGAGAGAGAGATAAACCCCTCCCCATTACACTGTCAATCACAGAGAGAGAGAGAGAGAGAGAGATAAACCCCTCCCCATCACACTGTCAATCACAGAGAGAGAGAGCGAGAGAGAGATAAACTCCTCCCCATCACACTGTCAATCACAGAGAGGGAGAGGGAGAGAGAGATAAACCCCTCCCCATCACTGTCAATCACAGAGAGAGAGAGAGAGAGATAAACCCCTCCCCATCACACTGTCAATCACAGAGAGGGAGAGAGAGAGATAAACCCCTCCCCATCACACTGTCAATCACAGAGAGGGAGAGAGAGAGAGAGAGAGAGACAAACCCCGCCCCATCACGCTGTCAATCACAGAGAGGGAGAGAGAGAGAGAGAGATAAACCCCTCCCCATCACGCTGTCAATCACAGAGAGGGAGAGAGAGAGAGAGAGAGAGAGAGATAAACCCCTCCCCATCACACTGTCAATCACAGAGAGGGAGAGAGAGATAAACCCCTCCCCATCACACTGTCAATCACAGAGAGAGAGAGAGAGATAAACCCCTCCCCATTACACTGTCAATCACAAAGAGAGAAAGAGAGAGATAAACCCCTCCCCATCACACTGTCAATTACAGGGAGGGAGAGATAAACCCCTCCCCATCACACTGTCAATCACAGAGAGAGAGAGAGATAAACCCCTCCCCATCACACTGTCAATCACTGAGAGAGAGAGAGATAAACCCCTCCCCATCACACTGTCAATCACGGAGAGAGAGAGAGAGAGATAAACCCCTCCCCATCACACTGTCAATCACAGAGAGAGAGAGCGAGAGAGAGATAAACCCCTCCCCATCACACTGTCAATCACGGAGAGAGAGAGAGAGAGTTAAACCCCTCCCCATCTCACTGTCAATCACAGAGAGAGAGAGAGAGAGACTGATAAACCCCTCCCCATCACACTGTCAATCACAGAGAGGGAGAGAGATAAACCCCTCCCATCACACTGTCAATCACAGTGAGAGAGAGATAAACCCCTCCCCATTACACTGTCAATCACAGAGAGAGAGAGAGAGAGAGAGATAAACCCCTCCCCATCACACTGTCAATCACAGAGAGAGAGAGCGAGAGAGAGATAAACTCCTCCCCATCACACTGTCAATCACAGAGAGGGAGAGGGAGAGAGAGATAAACCCCTCCCCATCACTGTCAATCACAGAGAGAGAGAGAGAGAGATAAACCCCTCCCCATCACACTGTCAATCACAGAGAGGGAGAGAGAGAGATAAACCCCTCCCCATCACACTGTCAATCACAGAGAGGGAGAGAGAGAGAGAGAGAGAGACAAACCCCGCCCCATCACGCTGTCAATCACAGAGAGGGAGAGAGAGAGAGAGAGATAAACCCCTCCCCATCACGCTGTCAATCACAGAGAGGGAGAGAGAGAGAGAGAGAGAGAGATAAACCCCTCCCCATCACACTGTCAATCACAGAGAGGGAGAGAGAGATAAACCCCTCCCCATCACACTGTCAATCACAGAGAGGGAGAGAGAGGCACTGATAAACCCCTCCCCATCACACTGTCAATCACAGAGAGAGAGAGAGAGAGAGAGAGATAAACCCCTCCCCATCACACTGTCAATCACAGAGAGGGAGAGAGAGATAAACCCCTCCCCATCACACTGTCAATCACAGAGAGGGAGAGAGAGAGATAAACCCCTCCCCATCACACTGTCAATCACAGAGAGAGAGAGGGAGAGATAAACCCCTCCCCATCACACTGTCAATCACAGAGAGGGAGAGAGAGAGATAAACCCCTCCCCATCACACTGTCAATCACAGAGAGAGAGAGAGATAAACCCCTCCCCATCACACAGTCAATCACAGAGAGAGAGAGAGAGATAAACCCCTCCCCATCACACTGTCAATCACAGAGAGAGAGATAAACCCCTCCCCGTCACACTGTCAATCACAGAGAGAGAGAGAGAGAGAGAGAGAGAGATAAACCCCTCCCCATCAAACTGTCAATCAGAGAGAGAGAGATAAACCCCTCCCCGTCACACTGTCAATCACAGAGAGAGAGAGAGAGAGGGAGAGATAAACCCTTCCCCATCACACTGTCAATCACAGACAGAGAGATAAACCCCTCCCCATCACACTGTCAATCACAGAGAGAGAGAGAGAGAGATAAACCCCTCCCCATTACACTGTCAATCACAAAGAGAGAAAGAGAGAGATAAACCCCTCCCCATCTCACTGTCAATCACAGAGAGGGAGAGAGAGAGAGGTATACCCCGCCCCATCACACTGTCAATCACAGAGTTGGAGAGAGAGAGAAATAATCCCCGCCCCATCACACTGTCAATCACAGAGAGGGAGAGAGAGAGAAATAAACCCCTCCCCATCACACTGTCATTCACAGAGAGAGAGAGAGAGAGAGAGAGAGAGATAAACCCCTTCCCATCACACTGTCAATCACAGAGAGGGAGAGAGAGAGAAATAAACCCCTCCCCATCACACTGTCAATCACAGAGAGGGAGAGAGAGGCACTGATAAACCCCTCCCCATCACACTGTCAATCACAGAGAGAGAGAGAGAGAGAGATAAACCCCTCCCCATCACACTGTCAATCACAGAGAGGGAGAGAGAGATAAACCCCTCCCCATCACACTGTCAATCACAGAGAGAGAGAGGGAGAGATAAACCCCTCCCCATCACACTGTCAATCACAGAGAGGGAGAGAGAGAGATAAACCCCTCCCCATCACACTGTCAATCACAGAGAGAGAGAGAGATAAACCCCTCCCCATCACACAGTCAATCACAGAGAGAGAGAGATAAACCCCTCCCCATCACACTGTCAATCACAGAGAGAGAGATAAACCCCTCCCCGTCACACTGTCAATCACAGAGAGAGAGAGAGAGAGAGAGAGAGATAAACCCCTCCCCATCAAACTGTCAATCAGAGAGAGAGAGATAAACCCCTCCCCGTCACACTGTCAATCACAGAGAGAGAGAGAGAGAGAGGGAGAGATAAACCCCTCCCCATCACACTGTCAATCACAGACAGAGAGATAAACCCCTCCCCATCACACTGTCAATCACAGAGAGAGAGAGAGAGATAAACCCCTCCCCATCACACTGTCAATTACAGGGAGGGAGAGATAAACCCCTCCCCATCACACTGTCAATCACAGAGAGAGAGAGAGAGATAAACCCCTCCCCATCACACTGTCAATCACTGAGAGAGAGAGAGATAAACCCCTCCCCATCACACTGTCAATCACGGAGAGAGAGAGAGAGAGATAAACCCCTCCCCATCACACTGTCAATCACAGAGAGAGAGAGCGTGAGAGAGATAACCCCCTCCCCATCACACTGTCAATCACGGAGAGAGAGAGAGAGAGTTAAACCCCTCCCCATCACAATGTCAATCACAGAGAGAGAGAGAGATAAACCCCTCCCCATCACACTGTCAATCACAGAGAGAGAGAGCGAGAGAGAGATAAACCCCTCCCCATCACACTGTCAATCACAGAGAGGGAGAGAGAGAGATAAACCCCTCACCATCACACTGTCAATCACAGAGAGGGAGAGAGAGAGAGAGAGAGAGATAAACCCCTCCCCATCACGCTGTCAATCACAGAGAGGGAGAGAGAGAGAGAGAGAGAGAGATAAACCCCTCCCCATCACACTGTCAAAGAGAGGGAGAGAGAGAGATAAACCCCTCCCCATCACACTGTCAATCACAGAGATAGAGAGAGTGATAAACCCCTCCCCATCACACTGTCAATCACAGAGAGGGAGAGAGAGAGAAATAATCCCCTCCCCATCTCACTGTCAATCACAGAGAGGGAGAGAGAGAGAGGTATACCCCGCCCCATCACACTGTCAATCACAGAGTTGGAGAGAGAGAGAAATAATCCCCTCCCCATCACACTGTCAATCACAGAGAGGGAGAGAGAGAGAAATAAACCCCTCCCCATCACACTGTCATTCACAGAGAGGGAGAGAGAGGGAGAGAGATAAACCCCTCCCCATCACACTGTCAATCACAGAGAGGGAGAGAGAGAGAAATAAACCCCTCCCCATCACACTGTCAATCACAGAGAGGGAGAGAGAGAGAAATAAACCCCTCCCCATCACACTGTCAATCACAGAGAGGGAGAGAGAGGCACTGATAAACCCCTCCCCATCACACTGTCAATCACAGAGAGAGAGAGAGAGAGAGATAAACCCCTCCCCATCACACTGTCAATCACAGAGAGGGAGAGAGAGATAAACCCCTCCCCATCACACTGTCAATCACAGAGAGAGAGAGGGAGAGATAAACCCCTCCCCATCACACTGTCAATCACAGTGAGGGAGAGAGAGAGATAAACCCCTCCCCATCACACTGTCAATCACAGAGAGAGAGAGAGATAAACCCCTCCCCATCACACAGTCAATCACAGAGAGAGAGAGAGAGAGATAAACCCCTCCCCATCACACTGTCAATCACAGAGAGAGAGATAAACCCCTCCCCGTCACACTGTCAATCACAGAGAGAGAGAGAGAGAGAGAGAGAGATAAACCCCTCCCCATCAAACTGTCAATCAGAGAGAGAGAGATAAACCCCTCCCCGTCACACTGTCAATCACAGAGAGAGGAGAGAGAGAGATAAACCCCTCCCCATCACACTGTCAATCACAGAGAGAGGAGAGAGAGAGATAAACCCCTCCCCATCACACTGTCAATCACAGAGAGAGAGAGAGATAAACCCCTCCCCATCACACTGTCAATCACAGAGAGGGAGAGAGAGAGAAATAATCCCCTCCCCATCTCACTGTCAATCACAGAGAGGGAGAGAGAGAGAAATAAACCCCTCCCCATCACACTGTCAATCACAGAGAGGGAGAGAGAGGGAGAGAGATAATCCCCTCCCCATCACACTGTCAATCACAGAGAGGGAGAGAGAGAAAAATAAACCCCTCCCCATCACACTGTCAATCACAGAGAGGGAGAGAGAGAGAAATAAACCCCTCCCCATCACACTGTCAATCACAGAGAGGGAGAGAGAGGCACTGATAAACCCCTCCCCATCACACTGTCAATCACAGAGAGGGAGAGAGAGAGAGATAAACCCCTCCGCATCTCACTGTCAATCACAGAGAGAGAGAAAGAGAGACTGATAAACCCCTCCCCATCACACTGTCAATCACAAAGAGAGAAAGAGAGAGATAAACCCCTCCCCATCACACTGTCAATCACAGAGAGAGAGAGAGAGATAAACCCCTCCCCATCACACTGTCAATCACAAAGAGAGAAAGAGAGAGATAAACCCCTCCCCATCACACTGTCAATCACAGAGAGAGAGAGAGAGAGAGATAAACCCCTCCCCATCACACTGTCAATCACAGAGGAGGAGAGAGAGAGATAAACCCCTCCCCATCACACTGTCAATCACAGAGAGGGCGAGAGAGGGAGAGAGATAAACCCCTCCCCATCACACTGTCAATCACAGAGAGAGAGAGAGAGATAAACCCCTCCCCATCACACTGTCAATCACAGAGAGGGCGAGAGAGGGAGAGTGATAAACCCCGCCCCATCACACTGTCAATCACAGAGAGAGAGAGAGAGATAAACCCCTCCCCATCACACTGTCAATCACAGAGAGGGAGAGAGAGAGATAAACCCCTCCCGATCACACTGTCAATCACAGAGAGGGAGAGAGAGAGATAAACCCCTCCCGATCACACTGTCAATCACAGAGAGAGAGAGTGAGAGAGAGATAAACCCCTCCCCATCACACTGTCAATCACAGAGAGGGAGAGTGAGAGAGAGATAAACCCCTCCCCATCACTGTCAATCACAGAGAGGGGGAGAGAGGGAGAGAGATAAACCCCTCTCCATCACACTGTCAATCACAGAGAGGGGGAGAGAGGGAGAGAGATAAACCCCTCCCCATCACACTGTCAATCACAGAGAGAGAGAGAGGGTTAAACCCCTCCCCATCTCACTGTCAATCACAGAGAGAGAGAGAGAGAGAGATAAACCCCTCCCCATCACACTCTCAATCTATAATTGGTTTGACATGGGGCATGCCTGATGCCCTCCTCCAGCAAAGCGAAGGCGCTCCGTCAAGGACCTGTTAACTTTGACCAGACACTCTGCGGTGACGTACAGAGTCATAGAATCATCGATAGTTTAAGGCACAGGAAGAGGCAACTTGGCCCAAGGTGTCCATGCCAGCCGAAAAACAAACCACCTATTCTAATCGCCCCTTCCAGTATTTGATCCGTAGCCCTGCAGGTTACGGAACTTGAGGTGCATATCCAGACTCCTTTTGAATGAGTTGAGGGTTTCTGCTTCAACTACCCTTTCAGGCAGTGAGTTCCAGACCCCCATCACCCTCTGGGTGAAAAAGTTTTTCCTCCTATCCCCCCTAATCTTTCTACCAATCACTTTAGATCTATGCCCCCTCATCACTGACCTCTCTGCTAAGGTGAATAGACCCTTCACCTCCACTCTATCCAGGCCCCTCAAAATTTTGTACATTGCAATCAGATCTGCCCTCAGCCTTCTCTGTTCCAAGAACAACCCCAGCCTATCCAATCTTTCCTCATATCTGCATTTTCCCAGTCCCGGTAACATCCTCGTAAATCTCCTCTGTATCCTCTCTATTAACCGATGCATAGAATACAACAGCAGGGAGGTTATGCTGGAACTGTCGAACTCATTGGTTAGGCCACAACTTGAATACGGTGTGCAGTTCTGGTCACCTCATTACAGAAAGGATGTAATTACACTAAAGGTAAGGAGTCCATATGCCTTCTTAACCACCTTATCGACCTGTCCTGCTACCTTCAGGGATCTGTGGACATTCACACCAAGGTCCCTCACTTCCTCTACACTTCTCAGTATTCTCCCATTCATCGTGTATTCCTTTACCTTGTTTGACTTCCCCAAATGCATCACCTCACACTTCTCCAGGTTGAATTCCATTTGTCACTTTTCTGCCCATCTGACCAGACCATCAGTATCTTCCTGCAGCCGACAGTTATCCTCCTCACTATCTACCACACAGTCAATCTTTATGTCGTCTGCAAACTTCTTGTCCCATGCCCCCTACATTTACATCCAAATCGTTAATATATAGCACTAAAAGTAGGGGACCCAGTACTGAGCCCTACGGAATGCCACTGGATACAGCCCTCCAGTCAGTAAAATTCCCGTCAAATATTACCCTTTGTTTCCTGCTACTGAGCCAATTCTGTATCCAGTTCTGAAGAAGGGTCACTGACCTGAAACATTAACTATGCTTCTCTCTCCACAGATACTGCCAGACCTGCTGAGTATTTTCCAGCATTTCTTGTTTTTATTTCAGATTTCCAGCATCTGCAGTATTTTGCTTTTATTTGTATCTACCTTGCTGCATTTAACTGGATCCCATGGGATTTTATTTTTTTATCCAGTCTGCCTTGTGGGACCTTGTCAAAAGCCTTGCTAAAATCCATGTAGACCACATCAACTGCACTACCCTCATCTTTCTTCCTTTTTACTTCCTCAAACAATTCGATCAAGTTAGTCAAACAAGATCTTCCCTTAACAAATCCATGCTGACTATCCTTGATTAATCTGTGCCTTTCTAAGTGACAGTTTATCCTGTCTCTCAGAATAGATTCCAAAAATTTGCCCACTACTGAGGTTCGACTGACTGGCCTGTAATTATTCAGTCTATCCTTCGCTCTCTTTTTAAACAAAGATACAATGTTAGCAGTTCTCCAATCCTCCGGCACCACACCTGTATCCAGTGAGGACTGGAAAATGATGGTCAGACCTTTTGCTATTTCCTTCCTGGCTTCTTTTAACAGCCTGGGGTACATTTCATCTGGCCCTGGTAATTTATCCACTTTCAAGGATGCTAATCCCATTAATACTTCCTTTCTCTTTCTATGTTCATTACATCCAATACTTCACACTCTTCCTCCTCAACTACAATATCTACATTGCCCCCCTCTTTTGTGAAGACAGATGCAAAGTATTCATAAAGAACCATATCCACATCTTCTGCTCCTAAACATAAGTTACCTTTTTGGTCTTTTATGGGCCCTACTCTCTCCTTAATTATCCTCTTACTCTTAATGCATTGATAAAACATCTCTGGGTTCACCTTGATTTTGCTTGCCAATATTCTTTCATGCCCTCTCTTTGCTTTCCGAATTTCCTTTTTGATTTCACTCCTCCACTTTCTATACTCCTCTCAGTTTTCTGTAGTATTGAGTTCTCTGTGTTGAACATAAGCTTTCCTTTTCTGCCTTATCTTACTTTGTAAACTCTTTGACATCCATGGGGCTCTAGATTTGGCCATCTCACCCTTTTTCTTTGAGGGAACATGTTTACTATGAACCTCCTGAATCTCCCCTTTGAATGCCTCCCACTGCTCTGACACTGATTTACCTTCAAATAGCTGTTTCCAGTCCACTTTTGCTAGATCACTCCTCAGTTTAGTAAAATTGGCCTTGCCCCAATTGAGAACTCTAACTCCTATTTTATCTCTGTCCTTGTCCATAATTATGTTAAAACTGACTGAATTATGATCACTATCACCAAAATGCTCTCCCACTACCACTCCTTTCACCTGCCCAGCTTCATTTCCTAAAACTAAATCCAGAACTATGTCCTCTCTTGTTGCTACATACTGGGCAAAACAGTTCTCCTGAATGCACCTTAAGAATTCTGCTCCCTCAATTCTTTTCACACTAAAACTATCCCAGTTAATATTGGGGTAGTTAAAATCCTATTGCTGCCTTATTGTTTTTGCGCTTCTCAGAGATTTGCCTACATATCTGCTCTTCTATCTCCCTCTGACTGTTTGGGGGTCTATAGTACACTTCCAGCAGGGTGATTGCCCCTGTTTTGTTCCTTAGCTCAATCCATATGGCCTCTAACATATGATCTCTCCTCACAGCTGTTTTTTGACCAATATTGCAAGCCCCTTCCTTTCTTATTCCCCCTCCACCTCATCTGAAAACCTAGTAATCAGGAACGTTGAGCTGCCATTCCTGTCTCTCTTTAAGCCATGTTTCTGTAATAGCTATGATATCATGCTGCCACATGTCTATCTGTGTCCACAGCTCATCTGCTTTATTTGCTATACTCCTTGCATTGCAGCATATACCCTTAAGCCCTGCCGAAGTCTTTTTATGATTTTCTAATCTTTGTTTCTTCTGCCTTCCAGACTCATATACTAATTTTCTGCCTTCCATTTCCATTTCTGATTTTGTCCCATCTGAATACAGTGTTACGACCAGGTGAGAAGGGGTCTAGGGGTTCCCTCTCAGCCTTTGCCTGGTTTAACTGTAACAGGGGTTAATTTTAAAACACTGTTTTTTGCTCCCCCTTCGTGAATCCTTGTTCACTGCTTTCTAATTGCAAGGCAAAGAAATCAAATCAGACAGGTTTTCTTAGATTTAAACAAGAAAGATGGGAGTTTATTAATCTTAAACTCTAATTCAGCTGACGGCCACGAATATGCGATGCAACCATGCTAGCATGCATACGCGAAAACACACACGCAGATAGAGACAGAAAAAGTAGAAGGAATAAAGGGGAAAAGTTTGAGGCAATGTCTGGTAGTTATAGTCCTTTAGGTTCAATGTGGAGTCTTTGGTTGCCAGTAAGTCTTGCAATTCGTTGGAGCCCAGTTCAAACTGCAACTTGTTTCGATGTCAGAGTCTTTTCTCTCTTGAGGTGTACGTGTCTTCTGTGGGTCCGGTGGCTCAGCAGAAAGCGAGAGAGACAGCCAGGAGAGAGAAGCTTTCTTTTTCCAGGTTCCAGTTGAAAACTAAATTAAAAGCAAGATACTGCAGATGCTGGTAACCTGAAATAAAAACAAGAAATGCTGGAAATACTCAGCAGGTCTGGCAGCATCTGTGGAGAGAGAAGTAGAGTTAATGTTTCAGGTCAGTGACCCTTCATCAGTTCAAAACTGCCTTCTCTCCCTTTCTGTGTGATGCAATTCAAAAAATCCCAGGTTGCCCAGCAGGTTAGTCATGTGACTAGCTCCTTATTTGGAACAGTCTCTCCTGCACAGTTTGTAGATTGTATTACCTTAGCAGTCTCTGGAATGTGCTTCCTTACACCTTCAATGTCTGGTGATCAAAATCCATTTGGGTTAATTGGAACAGGGAATAGTCCTTTGTCCTTCCGGCCCAGTGTCTGGTGATCTTCAAACAAACAAGGGGGTAAAAGGTTAAGGGGGGTAGGTGGAAATATGGAGAAATCAGTCCAGCTGTGAACATATTGAATGGCGGAGCAGGCTCGAGGGCCTGAGTGGCCTACTCCTGCTCCTAATTCGTATATTCGTATGTAAATAATTTCTTCACTCCAGCAGCAGTTTAAAATCAATGTTCATGTGACAAAATTAATATGCCCCATTCTTGGCAGGTGGGGGTCTGCATGACACCTCCACACCCAGCGGAATGAAATGCAATTTTTAAAAAAGAGCATTTAATTAAAAGGAACTAGAGAGAAGATAAGGACAGGAACACACATATGCATCTCTTTCATTCATTCAGAACCCTAACAATTGTTACAGCCTGACTTTTCCTGGTAGCAGTGCTGCTTTAAATGGCCCTTGGTGGCATCCCAATAAACATGTGGTTTTTGACAAACATTTTTCAGCTTACACATTTCCATGACTGTCTAAGGCGTCTTTGTTCTTGTTGCAGTCTGAAGGGGAGGGTTAGGTTTAATTAGTTCCGAAGAAGGGTCACTGACCCGAAACGTTAACTCTGCTTCTCTTTCCACAGATGCTGCCAGACCTGCTGAGTGGTTCCAGCATTTCTTGTTTTTATTTTAGGTTTAATTAGCTCTAAGTTGGAGTTCTGCTCAGGGGCGGCGGCAGTGGGCGCTTCCACTCTGAACTTTCTTTCAGTGCATTAATGAGTCATTGCAAGGGCTTTTCAGCTGAGGAGATGGCTGGTTCCCTTTTTTCTTCACTGTGGGGGAGGAGTCCTTGCTAATCTTCCCTTTGTCCTCTGGGACACTCCTGCTTGCAGGTATTTGCCCAGATTCCACTGCACCCTGACTAGGTGAGGCATCATCTTCATGGTTTCTCTGCCCTCTTGAAGACTTTCTTTGTTTCTGCAGGTTCCTGTAAATGTTGCTAGTGAATCTGGTGGAGTGCCTTTAGTGTCTGCATTTACATAGGAGGATGTGGGGTCTAACTTTTCAAATATTTCAGGGTTGGCTGACTGGACAGTAGGGGTTTCTATTTGGGATTTCTCCTGGACTTCCTTTAACTTGCCCTCTTGACCCCTTTTTCTCCTTTCCTTTCTAACTTGTTGCCAGCCTTGTGCTTGCCTGTCCCCTTTTGTTCTCGGCAGGGGTCCCTTACAGTTCACCAGCCCTCTGCTGGAGGGTCCTCCAAACACCGGTACAGGACTTAGAGGTGCAAGGTTTCACTGAAGGTTGGGGTTTCCCCTCAATCTGGCACATGTGGCAACTCCTACAGTACTCCACCACATCTTTGTGGAGTTTTGGCCCGTCAAACTGCTGTCTTATGTGGACTTTGGTTTCTCGTATACTGACATGTACAGCCACTGCAATCTCATGGGCCATTCTTACCATTTATCTCCAGTACCTCTGCTTCACCACTAACTGGTGAACCACTGTCCACTCCTTGCTCTCAGCTCTGTGAGGAGAACTCCTTTTACTCATCAGTACCTCATTCTTTAAATAGTAGCAATCAGGGACTCCCTCTGCTTCACTTTCAGACTGGGCAGCCTGTGCGAACACTCTCAATACTGGGTCGGCTCGCTGAGCCTCAACTAGGGAGGAGTCATTTAACTCATTCTCTGGGTCTTCTAACTTTCCAAAGAAAGTCTCGGACAGACAGACCTCGTGGTCATCTGTCTGCAGTGCCAATGCAGTCTCCTCTGGGGGAGCTGGTTTGATCATGGCCACATTCCAGGTGCACCCGGTGTACAGGTACAGGCATACACTGCCCTCCAATACCATTCATGTTGTGTAGCACTATCAACGTGCTAAATGGGATATATTTTGAACAGATCTGGGCAAAACTGGGCATCCATGAGGCGCTGTGGGCCATCAGCAGCAGCATAATTGTACTCATCCGCAATCTGTAACCTCATGGCCCGGCATATCCCCCACTCTACCATTACCATCAAGCCAGGAGACCAATCCTTGTTAAATGAAGAGTGCAGGAGGGCATGCCAGCAGCAGCACCAGGCATACCTCAAAATGAGGTGTCAACCTGGTGAAGCTACAACCCAGGACTATCTGCGTGCCAAACTGCATAAGCAGCATGCGATAGACAGAGCTAAGCGATCCCATAACCAACGGATCAGATCTAAGCTCTGCAGTCCTGCCACATCCAGCCGTGAATGGTGGTGGACAATTAAACAACTAACCGGAGGAGGTGGCTCCACAAATATCCCCATCCTCAATGGTGGGGGAACCCAGCACATCAGTGCAAAAGATAAGGCTGAAGCATTTGCAAAAATCTTCAGCCAGAAGTGCCGAGTGGATGATCCATCTCGGCCTCCTCCTGAAGTCCCCAGCATCACAGATGCCGGTCTTCAGCCAATTCGATTCAATCCGCGTGATATCAAGAAACGACTGAAGGCACTGGATACTGCAAAGACTATGGGCCCTGACAATATTCCGGCAATAGTACTGAAGACCTGTGCTCCAGAACATGCTACGCCCCTAGCCAAGCTGTTTCAGTACAGCTACAACACTGGCATCTACCCTGCAATGTGGAAAATTGCCCAGGTATGTCCTGTACACAAAAAGCAGGACGTCCAACCCGGCCAATTACCGCCGCATCAGCCTACTCTCAATCATCAGTAAAGTGATGGAAGGTGTCATCAACAGTGCCATCAAGCGGCACTTGCTTAGCAATAACCTGCTCAGTGACGCTCAGTTTGGGTTCCGCCAGGGCCACTCAGCTCCTGACCTCATTACAGCCTTGGTTCAAACATGGGCAAAAGAGCTGAACTCAAGAGGTGAGGTGAGAGTGACTGCCCTTGACATCAAGGCAGCATTTGACCGAGTTTGACATCAAGGAGCCCCAGCAAAACTGAGGTCAATGGGAATCAGGGGGAAAACCCTCCGCTGGCTGGAGTCATACCTAGTGCAAAGGAAGATGGTTGTGGTGGTTGGAGGTCAATCATCTGAGCTCCAGGACATCACTGCAGGAGTTCCTCAGGATCGTGTCCTTGGCCCAACCATCGTCAGCTGCTTCATCAATGACCTTTCTTCAATCATAAGGTCAGAAGTGGGGATGTTCGCTGATGATTGCACAATGTTCAGCACCATTCGTGACTCCTCAGATACTGAAGCAGTCCGTGTAGAAATGCAACAAGACCTGGACAATATCCAGGCTTGGGCTGATAAGTGGCAAGTAACATTCGCGCCACACAAGTGCCAGGCAATGACCATCTCCAACAAGAGAGAATCTAACCATCTCCCCTTGACATTCAACGGCATTACCATCGCTGAATCCCCCACTATCAACATCCTAGGGGCTACCATTGACCAGAAACTGAACTGGAGTAGCCATATAAATACCGTGACTACAAGAGTAGGTCAGAGGCTAGGAATCCTGAGGCGAGTAACTCACCTCCTGACTCCCCAAAGCCTGTCCACCATCTACAAGGCACAAGTCAGGAGTGTGATGGAATACTCTCCACTTGCCTGGATGGGTGCAGCTCCAACAACACTCAAGACGCTCGACACCATGCAGGACAAAGCAGCCCACTTGATTGGCACACCATCTACAATCATTCACGCCCTCCACCACCGACCGACAGTAGCAGCAGTGTGTACCATCTACAAGATGCACTGCAGCACTGCACCAAGGCTACTTAGACAGCACCTTCCAAACCCACAACCTCTACCAACTAGAAGGACAAGGGCAGCAAATGCATGGGAACACCACCACTTGCAAGTTCCCCTCCAAGTCACACACCATCCTGACTTGGAACTATATTGCCGTTCCTTCACTGTCGCTGGGTCAAAATCCTGGAACTCCCTTCCTAACAGCACTGTGGTTGTACCTACCCCACATAGACTGCAGCAGTTCAAGAAGGCAGCTCACCACCACCTTCTCAAGGGCAATTAGGGATGGGCAATAAATGCTGGCCTGGCCAGCACCGCCCACACCCATGAATGAATAATAAAAAAATTCACCACCATTCTGGAGTTTACTGCACTCTCTGGGGGAAAGGTCAGGCCTTTTCCCAGTAAAAGGGATCTCGTGGCCCCTGTGTTCCTGAGAATTACTATGGGCCTGCTTGCCCCACTCGAGGGGTATGAGGTTACTTTCCCTTTAGAGACAAAACCCTGATAACCCTGAGGAATCCTATTAAATTTTCCTGCACTTGCAGCCGTAAGTTTCCTGGGTCTCACTCTAACTGCGGTTAAAGCCACAGCTTGTTCAGCTGTGCTTTCCATCAGGTTCACTTCTTCACTGAGTGGGTATGCTCTGATTAACCCGACAGGTTTTCCCTTTAGTTTCCAGCCAAAGGCTCTTAAATGCCCTGCTTTATTACAATGGAAGCACACAGGTCTCCGGGTCTCACTCCTACTTATAGCACCTTCCTTTTTGGCTGGAGGAGGGCCCCCTGTGTCTCCTGCATTTTTTTCCCTCCCAGGACTGCTTGGGCTTCTATCACCTTCCCACCCTTTGTCCTTTTCGGATTAGTGGGGGTGATTAGGAAAGGTTTTCTCCTGGGAAACTGACATAAATGAGAGCAAACTCATCGGCCAGGACTGCTGCCTGCCGGGCTTTATGAGCCTTTTGTTCCTCTGCATGTGTCTTTATGGAGAGTGGGAAAGAGTTTTTAAATTCCTCTAACAAAATTACTTCTCTGAGATTTTCATACTGTGCTGTACTTTAAGAGCCCTCAGTCACTGGTCAAAAGCCAGCTGCTTATTTCTCTCAAACTCCAAATAAGTTTGATTAGCTTGCTTCTTGAGGGTTCTAAACTTTTGGTGATAGGCTTCCGCTACTAATTCATATGCCCCAAGGATAGCATTTTTTGTCAGTTCATAATCTGATGAACTCTCATCTGGTAACATGGAATAAACCTCATGGGCTTTTCCTACTAATTTGTTCTATAACAACAGAGTCTAAGCCTCAGCTGGCCACTTTAATTGCCTTGCCAGTTTTTCAAAAGACACAAAAAACGCTTCCACGTCTTCCTCATTGAATTTTGGGATCAATTGGGAAAGTTTTAACAATTCTGTACCCAGCCTTGAATTACACTCCTCCATATTGGCCACACTTTCACTGGGGTTACTCTGTTGCCCCCTAGTTAACTCAAGTCATCTCAGCTCTCTATCTCTTCGCATTCTTTCTGGAAGTTTCTTTCTCTTTCTCTCTCCTGTCTCTCTTTTTCTTTTTCTCTTTTGTCAAATTCAAGTTTCCTCTGTTCCAATTGTATCTTTGCTAACAATACCCTATCAGAGTCTGTTTCTAACCCTGTTTCTGCTTCTTCAGATTCAAGGATAAAATGGTTGGCCGCTAGCCTTAGGAGTTCAGACTTCCTAGCCTTGCCACGTACAGTGATCCCACACTGCTCAGCCATTTTCCTCAACTCCTCCATAGACAGTGCTTTTAACTTATCCCAAGTTACTTCACTCTGGCTTGGGGAGCTACTAGCTTCGGTTGCAGACATGTTCGTATTCAAGAAAACCTGTATTGAAATCTTTTCTTTTTTGTTTGGGATCAATTTGGCTTCCCACTTCCAATTTCTCTCATTTGTCTGTTGGTCAACTCCAGGACGCTAGCCCCCAAATTTCTGTTACGACCAGGTGAGAAGGGGTCTAGGGGTTCCCTCTCAGCCTTTGCCTGGTTTAACCGTAACAAGGTTTAATTTTAAAAACACTGTGTTTTTAGCTCCCCCTTTGTGAATCCTAGTTCACTGCTTTCCAACTGCAAGGCAAGTAAATCAAATCAGACAGGTTTTCTTAGATTTAAACAAGAAAGGTGTAAGTTTATTCATCTTAAACTCTAATTCAGTTAACGACTACGAATATGTGATGCTACCATGCTAGCATGTATATGCGATACGCACACAAGCAGATAGAGACAGAAAAAGTAGAAGGAATAAAGGGGAAAGGTTTGAGGCAATATCTGGTAGTTATAGTCCTTTAAGTTCAATGTGGAGTCTTTGGTTGCCAGTAAGTCTTGCAATTCGTTGGGGCCCAATTCACGCTTCAACTTGTTTCGACGTTGGAGTCTTTTCTCTCTTGAGGTGTACGTGTCTTCTGTGGGTCCAGTGGCTTGGCAGAAAGCGAGAGAGACAGCCAGGAGAGAGAAGCTTTCTTGTTCCAGGTTCCAGTTCAAAACTAAAATAAAAGCAAGATACTGCAGATGCTGGAAATCTGAAATAAAAACAAGAAATGCTGGAAATGCTCAGCAGGTCAGGCAGCATCTATGGAGAGAGAAGCAGAGTTAATGCTTCAGATCAGTGACCCATCACCAGTTCAAAACTGCCTTCTGTCCCTTTCTCTGTGGCACAATTCAAATAAATATCCCAGGTTGCCCAGCAGGTTAGTCATGTGACTAGCTCCTTATTTGGAACAGTCTCTCCTGTATGGTTTGTGGATTGTATTATCTTAGCAGTTCCTGGAATGTGCTTCCTTACACCTTCACTGTCTGGTGATCAAATCCATTTGGGTTAATTGGAGCAGGGAATAGTCCTTTGTTTCCACAAGCAGCATCTCTTAGTATGCAAATGTCCTTCCAGCCAGTGTCTGGTGATCTTCAAACAAGTAATTTCTTCACTCCAGCAACAGTTTAAACTCAATGCTCATGTGACAAAATTAATATGCCTCATTCTTGGCAGAGTGGGGTCTGCATGACAACAGGCTCGGGTTCCCATCCCCCTGCCAAGCTAGTTTAAACCCTGCCCAACAGCAATAGCAAATCGCCCCGCGAGAATATTTGTATTGGCCCTGTTGAGGTGCAAACCGTCCAGCTTGTACAGGTCCCACCTCCACCAAACTGTCCCAGTGCCCCAGGAATCTAAAGCGCTCCCTCCTGGACCATCTCTCCAGCCACGCATTCATCTGCTCTAACCTCCTATTTCTATGCTCACTATCACGTGGCACTGGGAGTAATCTGGAGATTACTACTTTTAAGGTCCTACTTTTTAATCTCTTTCCTAACTTCATAAATTCTGCCTGCAGGACCTCATTCCTTTTTCTACCTATGTCGTTGGTCCCAATATGGACCACGACCTCTGGCTGTTCACCCTCCCCCTTCAGAATGTTCTGCATTCACTCAGTGACATCCATGACCCTGGGACCAGGGAGGCAACACATCATCCTGGATTCACATCTGCAGCTGTAAAAACGCCTGTCTGCTCCCCTAACTATAAAATCACCTATCACTATTGCTCTACCAGTCTTCCCTGTACCCCCCTGTACAGCTGAGCCACCCATGGTGCCATGGACTTGGCTTTGGCTGCACTCCCCAGATGAACCATAACCCTCATCAGCATTCAAAACTGCATACTGGTTGGAGAGTGAGATGCACTCAGGGGACTCCTGAAGTACCAGCCTGATTCTTTTTGACTGTATGGTGGTCACCCATTCCCTCTCTCCCTGTGTACTCTGTGCTGTGGGGTGACCACATCTATAAACGTGCTATCCACATAGCTCTCATCCTCATGAATGCACCACAGTGTCGCCAGCGGCTGCTCAAGTTCCAAATCCTGGAGCTCAAGCTGCTGCAACTGACGACACTTCCTGCACGGAAAGCGCCCTGGAGTTCCCACATTGCACAGGATGTGCACTCTAGAGGTCACAGTCACCCTGCCATTTTGCTATTTATTAATTAAAAACCTAGTTACTGCTAATAGACCTTATTAATACTAATAAACCTTACTATCAATAAAACCTACTAATACTGATAAACGCTACTAATACACTAGCGGTAATAAAGCTTATGTAAAAATACAAGATAAGACATACCAGCTACTCACATTATTAATAGTTAATATTTTTAATGTATAACTCCCAGTTGTTTACACTCAGTCCCTAAGTAGCAATACTCACCAGTCAATCACCTACCTACTTCCTTGTGATGTCACACTTCGATTTTTCTTTTGAAATGCCGGTTCTGACTGGCTCCTGGTGGCAGCTTTCCCCGCTGCTCTATCCCACCAGCTGAGTTCTCACTGCCTCTGCACTGCTTTTATCCCCGCTGCTGGTCTCACTTTATCCCACCTCTCACCGACTGAAATTGGCTTTACTTTTCTGCACTAAGATTTCTGCTTCCCAGCAATCTTTGTTTTTGCCTTGCGCTTCCCCAAGGAAGGGAGTATTGATTGTTTGTTTTTCTTTTATTTCATCTATTTTTTTGCTAGACTGCCAGATTTGTTTCCTGCTGCGACAGACCTGCTGAAATTGCCCCCTTTTCTTGCACCAGAAACATTCAGCTTCCTTGGCTGGGCAAATTTCCTGCTGGTGCTATGCTCCCACAATTCAGTGTTGCTGCCTGTAGGTGTATTTCCAGCTTCTCAGGCTGTCTGGTACCAATTATTCTCTATCCTCTCCACAAACTCAACTGATTCTAGAATTTTGAAGGTTGGACTCCCCCGATCCCTCCGAACTAGTAGTTGATTAAGTTTTCAGACCTCTGCCTGTCTGCTTAACAGAATGGCCTTTTGCAAACTCAAATCCTCTTTCGACTGAGGCTGATCTGTCAGCGCTTTGTCTATGACCCTGACTACTATTCTGTCCCGAATCAATTCTTCTCACGAGCTCCTGTAGTCGCAATCCTCAGCTATTTTATATAGATCATTAATGAATGAATCAATACTTTCACCATCTTTTTGAATGCGTTTTTGAATTTCGCCCTTTCCACAATAACATTCTTTCTGATCTTAAAGTATCCCTCCAAGGCATTTATTACTTTGCCATACGGGGTTTCCTTTTCATCAATCCCCAGGGTAGTTAAAATGTCGTCCGCACTGTCTCCCATGGTGTAAAGCACTGCCCTGTGTCTGCCTGGTTGTGCTGTTATACCCAATGCAGAATGGTACCTGTTGAATCTTGGCCACGCCTTGCCCTGGTTGGGCCTCACCATTCGCTTGAAGCTCTGCGATAAGAGTACCGACCTTTCACACTTCTCTCTGATGTTTTCGCTATCTTCTGTCTTTAAACTACAAAAATCATTTAAACCACTGCCACCATGTACTATACTGGTCAGTGTGTCGTTAATATTAAATGAGGTCAGTAGACTTTGGGTCAAAGTAACAGGAGTTTATTTACAAGGGTCTTACTTCAAAGGCACCTACATTAACACTGAGCAACATGAGATTCAGGCTCGTGACATCACATCTTGTGATGATGCTAAAGGTCTGTATACATAATCTACTCAGCAACAGCTTATGTACATTATACTATAGCCTGTAGTTTCTAGGACTGTCCTTACACCCTTTTTTGAATAAAAGTTTCACATATGCCACTCTCCAATCCTCTGGCACCTCCCCATATTCAGGGAATTTTGGAAGGTTACGGCAAGCCCTTCCACTATCTCTATCCCCAGTTCCTTTAGCAACCTGTCATCAGACTGGCACCCCACCCCTCCCCATCCCTCTGAGTCCAGAGGCCAGCAGCAACTTGGAGCCAGCCTCTCAGCAGCAGGCCAGAGAGCCATTGGCGCCTCCTCTCATTGGCCAATGAATGAGTGCAAGAATGAAAAGACCGCAGCCGCAGCCAAAACCATTCCCGTGGAAAGGTTCTCTCTCCACACTGATGGCCTTAACAAGTGTGGGTGTTCTTTAATTTTAAATCTTCAGCAAGTTTGAGGTGCCCTCGCCTTTCTGCCTCAGCAGCACCCACCTCTCTCAGTGAGCAGCCAGTCAGACAGTGGTGTGGGCCCTCTCAGGAACCCACCCGCTGTCCTTAATTAGATGGTGAATGTGAAGGCAGCCAATTAGGAGCGTATTGCATGTAAAGTTACGTGAAGAGAGCTTCAAAATAAACAAGGAAGAGTGGGAACCGGAGGTAACACTACTCTCCAATCTCCTGAGCAGCTTTCTCTCCCAGGAAAAGGTATGATAATCAAACAACGCACAGTGGAGAGTCCATGATAAGGAAGAGTATACATGGGGTGTGGGAGGAGATTCAAATGGTGGATAGAGCCTATATGAGGTTCAGTGTTTAGGTACAGGGCAAGGTTAGAATAATTCATGAGTATTTTGTATCAGTGTTTATTTACAAAGAGAATGCCAATAAAATATTGCTAGAAGCGGAGATGGTAGAGGTAATGGATGGGGCGAAAATTGATAGGTGGGATGTACTGGAAAGGCTGACTATGCTTAGAGTGGGTAAGTCCCCTGGTCTGGATGGTTTGCAACCCAGGTTGCTAAAGAAAATGGAGGTGGAGATAGCAGAAGGGCTTGGCATAATCTTCCAATCTTCCCTAAATATGGGGGTGGTGCCAGAGGATTGGACAGTGGCAAATGTAACACCCTTATTCAAGAAAGGGTGTAACCCTAACCCTAGTAACTATAGGCCAATCAGTTTAACATCAGTCGTGGGTAAGGTTTTAGAAACAACAATCAGGGAAAATAAATCAACAAGCACTTGGAGAGGTTTGAATTAATTAAGGAGAGCCAGCACGGATTTGTAAAAGGCAGATTGTGTTCGACTAATCTAATTGAAATTTTTGATGAAGTAACAGAGAAGGTTGATGAAGGGAATGCAGTGGCTGTTGTCTATATGGATTTCAAGAAAGCCTTTGACAAAGTACCACATAAAAGGCTGGTTAACAAAATTGAGGCTCATGGAATAGAAGGGTCAGTGTCACCTTGGATAAAAAATTGGCTGAAGGACAGAAAACAGCGAGTTATGGTAAATGGCTGTTTTTCAGACTGTTGGATGGTAGACAGTGGTGTTTCCCAAGGGTCAGTGCTGGGACCACTGATTTTTTGATGTATATAAATGACTTGGATCTTGGAATACAGAGTAACATTTCAAAATTTGCCAATGATACCAAACTTGGAGGTGTGGCAGACAGTGAGGATGATACCAAATGACTGGACCAATTGACCAATTACTAGGACACAAATAAGCTAGCAGAATGGGCAGACAGGTGGCAGATGGAATTTAATATAGAGAAGTGTGAGGTGATGCATTTTGGAAGAAGGGATAGCGAGAGGGATTATAGAATTAATTACGCAGTTCTGAAAAGTATACAGGAACAGAGGGACTGATTAGATTGCTCTACAGAGAGCTGGCATGGACTCAGTGGGCCAAATGGCCTCCTTTTTGCCATAATGACTCTATGACTCTAACTGGGGCACTGAATACAAAACAAATAAGTCATGCTAAACCTTTGCAAATCACCGGTTAGGCCTCAGCTAGTGTATTGTGTACAATTCTGGGCACCACATTTAAGAACAATGGACAGAGTGGGCTGAATATCCTCCTTCTGTGCTGTAACTATTCCATGATTCAATGTCAAGGCCTTGGAGAGTGTGCAAAGGAGGGTTAACAGGATGATACCAGTTATGTGGAGAGACTGGAAAAGCTGGGATTGTTCTCCTTAGAACCGAAAAGAGTAAGGGAAAGTGGGGAGATAGTGGGTAGGTGGGTTGGGGATATGGGACAAGGTGGGTATGTGGAATTGAGCTATACGAAAGGATGGAATCATTGGCTCTGATAGTGTTTCTTATACATATTTAAACCTGTGTGCCGTTCTGTGTCTAACAGTATTGAGGATGAGTTGAATCATTACCGCTTGCATGTCAGAGGTTTCAGTGGGACAGTGGAAGATTCCTTCGCCTGGTACCACAACAAGAGGAGCTTCAGCACACCGGACACCGGCAACATCTGTGCCAAGATCTCGCATGGAGGCTGGTGGTATCACCAGTGCTTCTTCTCCAATCTCAACGGGGTTTACTACGAGGTAAATGTCTCCACCTCGCACCCAATCTCACAGCCTCCTTTGGGATGGGACCATCAGATAGACGGAACTGAGTTGTAGCCTTTACCTGCCATGTGGCATCCCAGTTCAACATCTCATGAATTCAGACAGCTCGTGCATGTTCTCCATCGGAGTCCTATCAACACTGTCCCATCAAATAAACCTGGGGAGGTACAGCATGGGCTTAGATACAGAGTAAAGCTCCCTCCACACTGTCCCCATCAAACACTCCCAGGACAGGTACAGCTTCGGCAGCACATATACTAAAATTGGAACGATACAGAGAAGATTAGCATGGCCCCTGCGCAAGGATGACACGCAAATTCGTGAAGCGTTCCATAAAAAAAAAACAGGGTTAGATACAGAGTAAAGCTCCTTCCACACTGTCCCCATCAAACACTCCCAGGACAGGTACAGCACGGGGTTAGATACAGAGTAAAGCTCCCTCTACACTGTCCCCATCAAACACTCCCAGGACAGGTACAGCACGGGGTTAGATACAGAGTAAAGCTCCCTCCACACTGTCCCCATCAAACAATCCCTCCTGTCTTGTTCCATATACCACATGAGTTGTTTTGCAATCTGTAGGAATAATTGACAATTCTGTTGACAATTGCTGCCAAATTAGGGGCTCAGTTCTCCTCTGGGACCCATGGTTAATACTGCCTGTTTCCAATAACGAATGTTGAAATCATATAGCGCCTTTGACTTCATAAAATGTTCGATCTGATGGACAGGGGTGCTATCAAACAAAATTTGAGCCCAAGCTCCACAAGGAAATATTCTGGACTGGTAGTGGTCAAAGAGGTCGGTTTTAAGGAGCATCTTAAAGGAGAAGAGAAAGAGGTGGAGAGCTTTAGGGAGGGAATTCCAGAGCTTAGGCCCAGGCAGCTGAAGGCACAGCTGCCAATGGTGGAGCGATGGAAATCGGGGGATGAGCAAGAGACAAAGCATTGGAGAAGGGCAGAGATCTCTGACGGATGTAGGGCTAGCAGGGGAGGGGGTGTTCAGATGGACGGGGTGTGGTGAGGGGGGAAAGTGTTGTAGAGCTGGAGGGTGTCACAGAGGTCAGGAGTGGGTGAACCAGTCCTCTGGCAGCTAAACTGCTAATGGGCTCCAAAAAAAACAGGTTGGCTGCTGCCTGATTGGAACGCCTGAGTAGAGGCCTGCTACCCAACCCATCAGGTCGCACCCATCTTCAGGGTCCGGCTTTCGGGCTCGGGTCAGGTCGGGCCAAGTCCAGGTCGAGTGGGGTCGGGTTGGGCTGGAGACACATGGTAAATTCTTTGCTGGTAAGTATTGAAATTAAAAAACTTACCTGAGCTGGGAGTACAGGATGAAACTGAGTCTGCGCAGTGAGCGAGTGAGTCAGGTCGGGCTCGGGTTGGGTTCCTTTTTTCCGATCTGAGCAGGCCTCTACCCCTGAGTGTTGAGTGCACAATGAGGTGCAGCTGACAGTGCTGCAGTCAGTTCCTGGAGTTGCTGCTGGAGAGGGGGATCTGAGGAGAGAGCTGCAACATTTTTGGACAACATTTGTGCGGAGGAGGAAAAGGCTGGATAAATAAGGCTGTATTTGGAGCTGGGTGGTTGAGCACCAGACCTTTGTTTGATTTGGATTGTTGCGGGAGGTGGAAGAGGCCGGAACAACAAGGGGTGGGGGCTGTACAATTCTACAGGGTGCTGTGCAATTGCATTGAATACACAAGGAAGCTCCCTCCTCACCCCAAATGCGCAGCCTGGGTCAGCTGAAGCTGCCTGGCGAAAGAGGCAGAAGGTTATAGCCAGTGCCTGGGCAGCTTTCAGCTGACCCAGGTGAAGACACCTCCCACAACCAGAAGACCGGTAGAGCAGAAGACCAGTAGTGTTATTCAGAACTGTTGAGAGTGCTCTGTGTACCACCCTTAAAGCAAAAGTCATCGCTTACAGCCTGTCTTTCCCCTTTCCTCTATACCCTCAGTCACTCCCCTAACCTACTATTTGTTTATAAGTTATTTCTTGAAAACTTTTGTTTGCTTTTTTTTTGCAAGCCTACACTCGGGGTGTATTTGGCTCTTGAACCCATGGCAAGCCCATCATCACTGGTGGCAGGGCCCTCTTACTGCACCTCTGCACTGCAGCCTCTGAGGCCGCCCATGTGACCCCGTCACCTTTTAAATTAATAACATCTAGCCATAGGATAAAGGGCTATCCCCACCCCAACATGTCTATAGAAGCTTGTGTAAAGTCAATGGCCAAGGTTGTCGGCCCCTCAGCCATTGTGGCAGCCTCAAAGATAGAGGGAAGGCAGTGTTTTTCCTGAAGATCGAGCGGGCGATGTCCCTGGTCCTGAGTAGGGGGCTCACCGTGGGCGGGACTTTCCTGCCAGTGGACCCTCTGGGAGCTGCTGCGCAGCAACTAATATTATCTAATGTCCTGCCCTTCATTCCCAGTGAGCTCCTCCTCCCCACCTGCACCATCTGGGGGAGGTGAGGTCAGGGATCACCCCAATCCTGCTCAGTCTTCAGGAGAACAGCCTCCGGCATGTTTACTCCTTCTGCCGCCATCTATTTATGCAGCTGGCACAGGAGGAGGTCTCAAAGGGCCATTTCAATGTGGCGTTCCAGGGCACAGCCTACCATGTATTCTGGACCTCAGACGGGGCACGGTGCCATGCCTACAAGGGGGTGAGGTATGTTCGTAAGAACTGTCCCAACCTCCCGGCCACCAACCCCACCTCGGCGGCCCAGGGTGGCGCTGCTGCACCTCCTCCCACTCTCCCTACACCTCCAACAGACACCGCTCAGGCGGTTCCAGAGGACGTGGTTTTCACGGCCTCTGGCGGGGATGGGGTGCCCATCCGAGTGGAAGGAAGACTCGGAAAAAGAATAAACGCATCCCATGGATACTGTGGCACAACCTGAGCCTGAGCTCAGCCCAAGGTCTGATCCCAGACAGCCCACCTGCCCCAGGGCTGAGCTCAGGCCCAGGGTAACCAAGCAAAAAGAGGGTGTGGAGGCGGAGGCCTCTGATGACATGGAGGTGTCTGAGACTCCATGCCTTAGTGGGAAAAAGAGGAGAAGGCACTCCTTCGCAGAGGTAACTAAGGGCCCTGAGGTGTGGGGCCAATCTGCTGGAGGGGAGATGTCTCCTGATTCAGGTCCCTGGGTTCCCCCTGCCGCCACCACCATTAAGGCTGTAATGCCTGGGCAGGAGCTCCCTTCCCCTCAGGATGGAGGGGTGGGGGAGATCCCTGTACAAGTGGCCCCTCCGGAAAGAGCAGATGGAGCCCTGCTTGTGGTGGGGGAGCCTGGGGATGCTCCTGGAGAAGCCCCATCTGCCACTACATCGGGTGCTCTGAGTGGAGGGGAGGGCGAGGCCCCAAAGGGTCGGCCCTCTCAGCCAAAATCTACTCCCGACCAGGATGTACTCGACCCAGTTATGGGTGAAAATGCTGCCCCGTCTGCTGAGACTGTGGGGGCTGGCCGGGCAGGAGATGGCCTCCTCACTCCGCCTCCGGTCCCGGCTCCAGCTGGATTTCCGGAGTCAGGAACTACCGTCTCCCCTGGGCTGTGCATTGGCCTGGGGATGTAGGTGGAGGGGGTTCCTGAACTGCTGGAGCCCATAGGCTCCAGATCCACAGAAGTACCCAGAGAGGACTCCTCCGCCATCGATGCTCGGGGTGAGATCGTGATGGAGGCGGGACGTCCGCCCCACAGTGTGTGGTGGGAGTGTCGGCTGCTGGTGGTGACGACTCGGAGGAGGACGGGGACTTGATGTGGGACACAGAGGATAAACTTGAATCCATCGCCAGTGATGCGGTGAACTCCCTCGTGTCTCCCACCGAGTCTCCTCTCATCCCCACCCCGGAACTCTGGGACTTCCTCGCGGCATGCAGGAGTTGCTGCAATAAAGGTCAGCTGGTGGTTGAGTTTGGCGCTGATCATCCAGTCTCTCTTCAAGAAAGCGGGGAAGGGCGCGGGCGTGAAACTGGTTGAGAGGCGTCGGTTTAAAGTGTTTCTCGATAGGTTGCTGGGGGAGTGGAAGGCGAGGTGCACTTCCCCTCCCTCCTCACAGTGAGGTGTTGGTGATGGGATCAAAGTACTTTTGACATGAAGATAACCATAGCCAGCCTCAACATCAATGGCAGCAGGGGTTCTCTTTGCAGATTTCGCAATCTCTCAGTCCTCAGGGGAGGGAGGTATGCGGCGAGCTTTCTGCAGGAAAACAACACTGTTTCTTGGCTCCTGGAGTGGCAGGGTAGGGTCTACATGAGTCAACTCACCCCTATTCCTAGTGGAGTAGCTATCTTGTTGGCCCCGACTTTTCAGCTGGAGACCTTGGGGGTCAAGGAGCTTATGCCGGGCCGCTTGCTCCACCTCGCCGTTTGCCTGGGTAGCGTGCTGTTCCACTATGTGAAGGTGTACGCGCCCAGGCTCGACGCGTTGTAAGTGCGTTTCTTTGAAGAAGTGTCTGCTCTCTTGAGCTCTATCAATAGCGGCGAGTGCATCATTCTTGGGGGGGGATTTTAATTGTTCCCTCGAGGTGAGGGATCGCTCCGGTCCCCAGCGCGGCCAAGCGTCGGTGGAGAAGTTGAGGGAACTGATCAGCTCGTATCCCGCGTCTCGGCGGCCTCCATGCGGCTGGTGCCGTGCTCGGACCACCGCCTGGTGTGGGCGGAGTTCACACCGCTCAACATATGGGCGGGGTCTGCCTACTGGCACTTTAACAATTGGCTGCTGGAGGGATTCGTTCCGTTGATTCTGGGCCGACTGGAGAAGAAAGCAGAGGGGCTTCCTGTGCTATGTGAAAGCTCCAGGATGCTTCCTGTATCTTGGAAAACCATTTGTGCAGGAAGTGTCGTCAATTGAAGCAGCTTAAGCTCCTGGTTTTGGAACTTGAGCGGCAGCTGGTGACACTGCGGTGCATTCATGAGGATGAGAGTTACGTGGATAGCACGTTTATAGATGTGGTCACCCCACAGCTTAAAAATATGTAGGGAGAGAGGGAATGGGTGACCATCAGACAATCAAAAAGAATCAGGCAGGTAGCGCAGGAGACCCCTGAGTGCATTGCATTCTCCAACAGATATTCGGTTCTGAATACTGAAAAAGTGATGCTTCACCTGGGGAGTGCAGCCAGAGCCAAGTCCATGGCACCACGTGTGGCTCAGTTGCACAGGGGGGTACAGGGAAGACTGGAAGAGCCATAGTGATAGATGATTCACTAGACCCTCAGGTCCCCATTCTCCTGCAAAACTAGTTTAAACCTTCCCCAACAGCACTAGCAAAACATCCCACAAGGAACTCAATCCCGGTTCTGCTCACATGCAACCCGTCCGGCCTGTACAGGTCCCATCTCTCCCAGAGTGGTCCCAATGTCCCAGGAATCTGAAGCCCTCCCTCCTGCACCATCTTTCCAGCCAGATGCAGCAAGGTGGATACAAACTTGGCTCAGTGACAGGAAACAAAGGGTAATTGTTGTCGGGTGTTTTTGCGACTGGAGGGCTGTTTCCAGTGACATTCCGCATGGCTCAGTACTGGGTCCCCTGCTTTTTATGGTATATATTAACGATTTGGACGTAAATGTAGGGGGCATGATCAAGAAGTTTGCAGACAACACAAAGATTGGCTGTGTGGTAGATGGCAAGGAGGATAGCTATAGGCTGCAGGAAGATATTGATGGTCTGGTCAGACGGGCAGAAAAGTAGCAAATGGAATTCAACCTGGAGAAGTGTCAGGTGATGCATTTGAGGAGGTCAAACAAGGCAAAGGAATACACAATTAATGGGAAAATACTGAGAAGTGTAGAGGAAGTGAGGGACCTTGGAGTGAATGTCCACAGATCATTGAAGGTAGCAAGACAGGCCGATAAGGTGGTTAAGAAGCCATATAGAATCTTTTCTTTTATTAACCGAGGTATAGAATACAAGATCAGGGAGGTTATGCTGGAACTGTATAACTCATTGGTTAGGCCACAACTTGAGTACTGTGTGCAGTTCTGGTGACCTCATTACAGAAAGGATGGAATTGTACTAGAGAGGGTACAGAGGAGATTTACGAGGATGTTGCCAGGACTGGGAAAATGCAGCTATGAGGAAAGATTGGATAGGCTGGGGTTGTTCTCTTTGGAACAGAGACGGCTGAGGGGAGATCTGATTGAAATGTATAACATTTTGAGGGACCTGGATAGAGTGGAGGTGAAGGGTCTATTCACCTTAGCAGAGAGGTCAGTGACGAGGGGGCATAGATTTAAAGTGATTGGTAGAAAAATTAGAGGGGAGATGAGGAAATGTTTTTTCACCCAGAAGGTGGTGGGGGTCTGGAATTCACTGCCTGAAAGGGTAGGTGAGGTAGAGACCCTCAACTCATTCAAAAGGAGTCTGGATATACACCTCAAGTGCTGTAAGCTGCAGGGCTACAGATCAAATGCTGGAAGGTGGGATTAGAAAAGGTGGATCGTTTTTCGGCCAGCACAGACACGATGGGCCAAGTGGCCTCTTTCTGTGCCTTAAACATTCAATGATTCTATACGTCGCCGCAGAGCGTCTGGTCAAAGTTAACGGGTTCTTGACAGCGCCCCTTCGCTTTGGGAGAGCAGTGTGTCAGGGATGCCCCATGTCTGGACAATTCTATACTATTTACAGGAGGTTGGCAGGTCTGGCTCTGCGTGGGCCGAGCATGCGGGTCATCCTGTCAGCTTAAACCGATGATGTGCTCCTCACGGTCACAGATCCTGTTGACTTGCGGAGGATGCGCGAGTGTCAATAGACCTTTTCTGCCGCGTCCTCTGCGAGGATCAATTGGGAGAAATGTTCCGGACTCTTGCTAGGTCAGTGGCGGGTGGACTCCCTGCCGGAGGAGTTGACACCTTTTGCGTGGAGCACCACGAACCTCCTCTATCTGGGAGTCCACCTTAGCCCCGCTGAGGCAGCCTGGCCGGCAAACTGGCAGGAGTTGGAGGCGAATGTCACCACTCGGCTGGGGCGCTGGACAGGACTGCTCCGAGTGCTTTCGTACAGAGTGCTGGTCATAAACCAACTGGTGGCCTCGATGCTGTGGTACCAGTTGGTCACTTTGGCCCTGCCCCCTGCATTTACCACCAAGATCCAGAAAAAGCTCATAGATTTCTTCTGGGGCAAGAGGAAACACTGGTTCTCTGCCGCGGTCCTGAGTCTCCCAATTGAGGAGGGCGGCCAGTCGCTGGTGTGCGTCTGCACCCAGGCTGCAACCTCCGCCTTCGGACCCTGCAGAGATACCTGTACGTCGAGCGTCCTAGCAGATGGTGCACGCAGGCGACGTATTTTTTCCGCCGGGACACTGCCTCTGAGACGACACACACCTCCCAGCAGTTAATGTTAGCCACGCCTCTCTGAGGAAGTTGCCTGTCTTTTACCGGGATCTATTCAGAGTCTCGAACATGGTCGCCTCCAGTCAGGGCACTCCCCTGCTGGCGGAGGAGAGCACCTCGGTTGTCCGGGTGGCTGACTCCGGGGACGGACCGACAGGCAGAGGAGTAGCCAAAGCCCCTGGGACGCCCCTCACTGTGAGTGATGAGGGGGCTCGGGAAAGCAGAGCGCTCCCGGCCGAGCTGACCCCCGCTCAGCCGGAACTGCGCATCGGACCCAGGCCCCGAAACCCTCCTCGGGAGCCAGTCCCGCAAACCCTGAGCCACCTCTTGGAAATGCCCTCCGTGCCATTCCAAACGGTGCGGAGGGGTTTCCTGTGCAGGCTGCTACTGCACACTCTCCAATTCCTCGCCCTTGTCTGCTGGCCAGATACGCGGGCGGTCCGCGTTGCCATCTAGCGGCGAGGGCAAACCTCGGTGGAGGTCTCTCTACGCGGGAGTCCTCCCACTTTACATCGGGGACCTGGGGTGGAGGGTGTTGTGCAGGGCAGTCCCATGCAATAGATTTTTAAGTAGGTTCATGGACTCCCAGGCCGCCTGAACAAGTCCGTGTTCCATGTATATATGGAATGTGCAAGGTTGCAGCCCCTCTTTGAGTATATAAAGGGGCTGCTCTTCAAGCTTTGGCTGCATTTCAGCCCCATGCTCCTGATCTTTGGGCACCCGGTGCAGAGGGGCGTGGGCCGGGAGGAGGATCTCCTCGTCGGCCTGCTCCTGGGCCTAGCCAAGGTAGCAATTCACAAGTCCAAGCTACGGGCCATTGGGGGTCCATCCGCCCTGATTGCCTGCCCCTCTTCCGTGGTTAGGTTCACGCTTGGGTGTCCCTGGAGAAGGAGCATTCCATGTCCGCCGGTTCGCTTGAGGCCTTCCGCGACTGGTGGGCACCGCAGGGGCTGGAGTGCATCATCGATGCCGAGAATGTTATTTTAATTTGAGTTTTTGTTTCATTTATTCGATTTCAATAAAGTTATTTATTTATAAAATGTATATAAAAGGGGCCTGGGGTATAAAGGCATCCTTAAAAAAAGGGGTTGCTTGCTGCTTGATTGGGATGTCTGAGTGCTGAGTGCATCAATGAGATGCAACTGACAGTGCTGCAGTCAGTTGCAGGAGGTGCTTCTGGAGAAAGAGAACTGAGGAGAGAGCTGCAAAAAACAATCAGGGTTAGATACATAGTAAAAAAGAAAAAAAAATGGGGTTAGATACAGAGTCAAGCTCCCTCTACGCTGTCCCATCAAACATTCCCAGGACAGGTACAGCCTTCAGTTGCCTGGGCTCTAAGCTCTGGACTTACCTTCATAAAATCTCTGGCTCTCTATCTCCCTCCTCCTTTAAGACACTTGTTAAAACCTACCTCTTGGACCAAGCTTTTGGAAACATCGTAGTATCTCCTTATGTGGCTCGGTATCAATGTCTGAATACACACCTGTGAAGCTCCTTGGAATCCTTTACTATGTTAAAGGTGCTACATAAATGGAGCAATACCCAACGACGTACCTGATGAGGCTTTTCACTCCCTAAATACCACACCCCCAACTCCCTGTGCCCTCACTCCGCATTCTCACTCCCACTCCCTCTTTCTCTCTCCCATTCTTTCCCCCTCCCTCTCCCCCCTCTCTCGCTTTCCCTCTTCCTCCCTCTCTTCCTCTCCCCCTCTCTCTCTCCTCATTTTCTCTCCCCTTCTCTCCTGTCTCCAGCTCCCTTCATGTCTTTCACCTCTCCCTCTCCCCCCTCTCTCTCACTTCCCTCTCTCTTCCTTTCCCCAATCCACTGTCTTTCCCCCTGTTTCTCTCTCCCTCTTTCCCCCACCCCTCCCCTCTTTCACCCTCTCCATTCCTTCTCTCTTTTTCTCTCCCACTCTCTCTCTCCCCAACACCTCTCTCTCTCTGTCCTTCCTTCCCTACTCTCTCCCCTCTTTCTCTTTCTCTCTTTCCTTCTTTGTCTCCTCCCCCTCTCCCCTTCCCTCTCTTTCTCTCCCTCTCTCTCCCCCTCTTTCCCTTTTCTCTCGCCCTCTCCCTCCCACTATTTCTCTGATCCCTCTCTCTCCCCTACCCTCTCCGTCACTCCCCCTACACCCTCCCTTTACCTCCTCTCTTTCTCTCTCCAATAGCTGCCCCTTCGCAACCTCACCCTATCCCTCTCTATCCCACAGGGTGGAAGATACTCTGGAAAGGGCAGGAAGCTGCTGGGACCTGATGGTGTCGTGTGGTACAGTTGGAAAAACTCTGATTACTACTCTCTGAAGAAGGTGTCAATGAAGATTCGCCCACGGAACTTCCGTCCCCGCCTGACACCCTGACTGACGTACATGCCCTCCCACCATATCCCCCTGATATTCCTTCCTACTCCAGACTTTCTCATTTTTTTCCTGATGTCCCTGGGATTTGTCTCTTCACCACCTTCAAATACCTTTTGAATCTTCAGATTGATCTCCACTTAGAACACATAACTGGCGCTCTCCCCTATGTCAGGCTCCTCACTGACTACCTAACCCTCTGTGCAGCCTCAGATTCTCAATTCAGCTGATCTCAGCCGGTCTGGCACTGAGGCAGGAACCGAGCAGTCTATGACTGTGTGTGACTCTGTGCATGTGCCTGCTTGTGTGTATGCATGTGACAGCGTGTGTCCATTTGTGTCTCTGTGCCTGTGTGTAAAAGTACAGGTGTGTGTCACTCTGGGCTGAATTTTTGGGGCCCCCTCCGAAGATGGGAACAGAGGAGGTGGCGGGGGAGGGGGGGGGGGGGGGGCGGGGGGGGGGTGGGGTGGGAGGAAAGAACTGAAAATACCAGTGCCAGGCAGTGTGTCAGTTACAGCTGCCAGCAATGTTCATCAGGGCAGGGGGAGGGTGGGACAGGAATCCCGCTCTCCTCCCAATTGAGGCCAATTAAAGAAGTTTAAAAGGCTCATTAAGAGCTCGTCACGATTTGATGTTGAAATTTTTACAGGGGCTCACGGGTTACCCATGCCTTCAGAAACTGACCAGCTGAAGGGAGCTGGGTAAAGAGTGGAGTGGGGTGGTGGGTGTAGTCATGGCTGCCCGAGGGCACTGGATACTGCAAAGTCTATGGGTCCTGACAATATTCCAGCAATAGTACTGAAGACCTGTGCTCCAGAACTTGCCAAGCTGTTCCAGTACAGCTACAACACTGACATCTACCCTGCAATGTGGACAATTGCCCAGGTATGTCCTGTACACAAAAAGCAGGACAAATCCAACCCGGCCAATTACCGCCCCATCAGCCTACTCTCAATCATCAGCAAAGTGATGGAAGGTGTCATCAACAGTGTTATGAAGCAGCACTTGCTTAGCAATAACCTGCTCAGTGATACTCAGTTTGGGTTCCGCCAGAGCCACTCAGCTCCTGACCTCATTACAGCCTTGGTTCAAACATGGACAAAAGAGCTGAACTCCAAGAGGTGAGGTGAGAGTGACTGCCCTTGACATCAAGGCAGCATTTGACCGAGTATGGCATCAAGGAGCCCTAGCAAAACTGGAGTCAATGGGAACCAGGGGAAAAGTCTCCGCTGGTTGGAGTCATACCTAGTGCAAAGGAAGATGGTTGTGGTTGTTGGAGGTCAATCATCTGAGCTCCAGGACATCACTGCAGGAGTTCCTCAGGGTAGTGTTTTAGGCCCAATCATCTTCAGCTGCTTCATCAATGACCTTCCTTCAATCATAAGGTCAGAAGTGGGGATGTTCGCTGATGATTGCACAATGTTCAGCACCATTCGCGACTCCTCAGATACTGAAGCAGTCCGTGTAGAAATGCAGCAAGACCTGGACAACATCCAGCCTTGGGCTGATAAGTGGCAAGTAACATTCACGCCACACTAGTGCCAGGCAATGACCATCTCCAACAAGAGAGAATCTAGCCATCTCTCCTTGGCATTCAATGGCATTACCATTGCTGAATCCCCCACTATCAACATCCTAGGGGTTACCATTGACCAGAAACTGAACTGGAGTAGCCATATAAATACCATGGTTACAAGAGCAGGTCAGAGACTCGGAATCCTGTGGTATGTAACTCACCTCCTGACTCCCCAAAGCCTGTCCACTATCGACAAGGCACAAGTCAGGAGTGTGATGGAATACTCTCCACTTGCCTGGATGGGTGCAGCTCCAACAACACTCAACACCATCCAGGATAAAGCAGCCCGCTTGATTGGCACCCCATCTACAAACATTCACTCCCTCCACCACCGACGCACAGTGGCAGCAGTGTGTACCATCTACAAGATGCACTGCAGCAATGCACCAAGGCTACTTAGACAGCACCTTCCAAACCCACGACCTCTCCCACCTTAGACGGACAAGGGCAGCAAATGCATGGGAAAACCACCAGCTGCACGTTCCCGTCCAAGTCACACACCATCCTGACTTGGAACTATATCGTCGTTCCTTCATTGTCGCTGGGTCAAAATCCTGGAACTCCCTTCCGAACAGCACTGTGGGTGTACCTACACCACACGGACTGCAACAGTTTGAGAAGGCAGCTCACCACCACCTTCCCAAGGGCAATTAGGGATGGGCGATAAATGCTGGCCTAGCCAGCAATGCCGACATCCCATGAATGAATAAAAAAAACCTGGCCCCATAAGGGGGTCAGTGGGGCAAAGGGACCATTCTGGTAAATCTCCTCTAGACCAGCTGTATCCTAGGATGCTATGGGAAGCAAGGGAGGAGATTGCTGGGGCCCTGACAGAGATTTTTGTATCATCGTTAGCCACGGGTGAGGTACTGGAAGACTGGAGGATAGCTAATGTTGTGCCTTTATTTAAGAAGGGCAGCAGGGATAAGCCAGGGAACTACAGGCCGGTGAGCCTTACATCAGTGGTGGGAAAGTTATTGGAAGGGATTCTGAGAGACAGGATTTATATGCATTTGGAAAGGCATGGTCTGATTAGGGATAGTCAGCATGGCTTTGTGCATGGGAAATCATGTCTCATGAATTTGATTGAGTTTTTTGAGGAGGTGACCAAGAGGATTGACGAGGGCAGGGTGATGGACGTTGTCTACATGGACTTTAGCAAGGCCTTTAACAAGGTCCCGCATAGTAGGCTGGTCCAGAAGGTTCGAACACATGGGATCCAGGGTGAGCCAGCCAATTGGATACAAAATTGGCTTGGTGATAGGAGGCAGAGGGTGGTAGTGGAGGGTTGTTTTTCAGATTGGAGGCCGGTGACCAGTGGTGTGCCGCAGGGATCAGTGCTGGGCCTTCTGTTGTTTGTCATGTATATTAATGACTTGGATGTGAATGTAGGAGGCATGATTAGTAAGTTTGCAGATGACATCAAAATTGGTGGTATAGTGGACAGTGAAGAAGGTTGTCTAAGGTTACAACAGGATATAGACCAACTGGGATAGTGGGCAAGGGATTGGCAAATGGAATTTAATGCAGACAAGTGCGAAGTGATGCATTTTGGGAAGTTAAACCAGGGCAGGACATTTACAGTGAATGTCAGGGCCCTGGGGAGTGTTCTTGAGCAGAGAGACCTTGGGGTGCAAGTACATAGTTCCCTGAAATTGGCAACACAGGTAGACAGGGTGGTGAAGAAGGCGTATGGCATGCTTGCCTTCATCGGCCGAGGCATTGAGTACAAGAGTTGGGACGTCATGTTACATTTGTACATAATGTTGGTTATGCCGCATTTGGAGTACTGTGTGCAGTTCTGGTCGCCGCACTACAGGAAAGATGTGATTAAGCTAGAGAGGGTGCAGAAAAGATTCACAAGGATGTTGCCTGCTTTGGAGGGCTTGAGTTATAAAGAGAGATTGGATAGGCTGGGTCTGTTTTCCCTGGAACGAAGGAGGCTGAGAGGGGACATGATAGAGGTATATAAAATTATGAGAGGCATAGATAGGGTAGATAGCCAGAGTCTGTTTCCCATGGTAGGGGTGACTAAAACTAGAGGGCATAGATTTAAGATGAGAGGGAGGAGGTTTAAAGGGGATCAAAGGGGTAAATTTTTCACGCAAAGAATAGTGGGTATCTGGAATGAGCTGCCAGAGGAGGTGGTGGAGGCAGGAACAGTAGCAACATTTAAGAGGCATCTGGACAGGTACTTGAATGAGCAAGGCATAGAGGGATATGGAATTAATGCAGGCAGGTGGGATTAGTATAGATAGGCATTATGTTCGGCATGGACGCGGTGGGCCGAAGGGTCTGTTTCTATGCTGTACGACTCTATGACTCTCTCAAGGACCCTCACATCCTTCCTAAAGTGTGGTGACCAGAACTAGACACAATACTCGAGCCGTGATCTAACCAGAGCTTTATAAAGGTTCAGCATAACTTCCCTGTTTTTGTACTCAATGCCTCTATTTATGAAGCCCAAGATCCCATATGCTTTACTGACCACTCTCTCAATATGTCCTGCCACCTTCAAAGATCGATGCATGTGCACCCCCAGGTACCTCTGTTCCTGCACACTCTTTAGAACTGCACCATTAAGTCTATATTGCCTCTCCCTATCCCTTCTTCCAAAATGCATCACCTCACACTTCTCTATATTAAGTTCCATCTTCCACTTGTCTGCCCATTCTGCTAGTATATCTATGTCCTGCTGCAGATGATTTGTATTATCCTCACTAATTGCCACTCCTCCAAGTTTGGTATCATTGGCAAATTTTGAAATTCTGCTCTGTATTCCAAGATCCAAGTCATTTATATATATCAAAAAGCAGTGATCCTAGGTTTGACCCTTGGGGAACACCGCTCTCTGCCATCCTCCAGCCCAAAAAAGCAACCATTTGCCACAACTCACTGTTTTCTGTCCTTCAGCCATTTTTTTTATCCAATTGGACACTGACCCTCCTATTCCACGAGCCTCAATTATGTTAACCAGCGTTTTATGTGGTATGTTAAATACTTTCTTAAAATCCATATAGACACCATCCATTACTTTTGGCTCATCAATTTTCTCGGTTACCTCATCAAATATTTTTTAGATATCCCTTGAAGAAATGGCTACTGACCCCTTCATAGGAGCCCCAGTCAGAGACAGAGAGGCAATACAACCAACGCTAGCTGCTCACTAGGACAATCCCATTGAGCAGGCCATCAGGCTTCTGAAGCTGCGATTCCAGTGTATGGACAAGTTGGGTGGCGCCCTCCAATGCCCTCTTGCAAGGGTCTTGGCCATTGTGGTGGTCTGCTGCGATCTCCAGAACACAGCCCTCCAGAACACAGCCCTCCAGAACAAAGCTCTCCAGAACAAAGCCCTCCAGAACACAGCCCTCCAGAACACAGTCCTCCAGAACACAGCTCTCCAGAACAAAGCTCTCCAGAACACAGCTCTCCAGAACATAGCCCTCCAGAACATAGCCCTCCAGAACACAGCTCTCCAGAACACAGCCCTCCAGAACACAGCCCTCCAGAACACAGCTCTCCAGAACACAGCCCTCCAGAACACAGCCCTCCAGAACAAAGCTCTCCAGAACAAAGCCCTCCAGAACACAGCCCTCCAGAACACAGCCCTCCATAACACAGCCCTCCAGCACACAGCCCTCCAAAACAAAGCTCTCCAGAACACAGCTCTCCAGAACACAGCCCTCCAAAACAAAGCTCTCCAGAACACAGCCCTCCAGAACAAAGCCCTCCATAACACAGCCCTCCAGCACACAGCCCTCCAAAACAAAGCTCTCCAGAACACAGCCCTCCAGAACAAAGCCCTCCATAACACAGCTCTCCAGAACAAGGCTCTCCATAACACAGCCCTCCAGCACACAGCCCTCCAGAACACAGCCCTCCAGCACACAGCCCTCCAGCACACAGCTCTCCAGAACACAGCCCTCCAGAACACAGCTCTCCAGAACACAGCCCTCCAGAACACAGCTCTCCAGAACAAGGCTCTCCATAACACAGCCCTCCAGCACACAGCCCTCCAGAACACAGCCCTCCAGCACACAGCCCTCCAGAACACAGCTCTCCAGAACACAGCCCTCCAGAACACAGCTCTCCAGAACAAGGCTCTCCAGAACATAGCCCTCCAGAACACAGCTCTCCAGACCAAGGCTCTCCAGAACATAGCCCTCCAGAACACAGCCCTCCAGAACACAGCTCTCCAGAACACAGCCCTCCAGAACACAGCTCTCTAGAACACAGCCCTCCAGAACACAGCCCTCCAGAACAAGGCTCACCAGAACATAGCCCTCCAGAACATAGCTCTCTAGAACATAGCCCTCCAGAACACAGCCCTCCAGAACACAGCTCTCCAGAACACAGCCCTCCAGAACACAGCTCTCCAGAACATAGCTCTCTAGAACACAGCCCTCCAGAACACAGCCCTCCAGAACAAGGCTCACCAGAACATAGCCCTCCAGAACATAGCTCTCCAGAACATAACTCTCCAGAACACAGCTCTCTAGAACACAGCCCTCCAGAACATAGCCCTCCAGAACACAGCCCTCCAGAACACAGCCCTCCAGAACACAGCCCTCCAGAACAAGGCTCTCCAGAACTTAGCCATCCAGAACATAGCGCTCCAGAACAAAGCTCTCCAGAACAAAGCTCTCCAGAACACAGCTCTCCAGAACATAGCCCTCCAGAACATAGCCCTCCAGAACACAGCCCTCCAGAACAAAGCTCTCCAGAACACAGCCCTCCAGAACACAGCCCTCCAGAACATAGCCCTGCTGAACAAAGCTCTCCAGAACACAGCCCTCCAGAACAAAGCTCTCCAGAACAAAGCTCTCCAGAACACAGCTCTCCAGAACATAGCCCTCCAGAACACAGCTCTCCGGAACACAGCCCTCCAGAACACAGCTCTCCAGAACACAGCCCTCCAGAACATAGCTCTCCAGAACATAGCCCTCCAGAACACAGCTCTCCAGAACACAGCCCTCCAGAACATAGCTCTCCAGAACATAGCCCTCCAGAACACAGCTCTCCAGAACAAAGCTCTCCAGAACACAGCTCTCCAGAACACAGCCCTCCAGAACACAGCTCTCCAGAACACAGCCCTCCAGAACATAGCTCTCCAGAACATAGCCCTCCAGAACACAGCTCTCTAGAACAAGGCTCTCCTGAACATAGCCCTCCAGAACATAGCCCTCCAGAACACAGCTCTCCAGAACAAGGCTCTCCAGAACATAGCTCTCCATAACATAGCTCTCCAGAACATAGCCCTCCAGAACACAGCTCTCCAGAACACAGCTCTCCAGAACACGTCTCTCCAGAACACAGCCCTCCAGAACATAGCCCTCCAGAACATAGCCCTCCAGATCATAGCTCTCCAGAACATAGCCCTCCAGAACATAGCCTTCCAGAGTAGTGCACTTTGAGGACAGTGAGGCCATGGAAGGAGACAGTTCATCGGGGGGAGAAGCAGGAGCAGGAGGTGAGAGAGGAGGAGGAAGAGGAAGCAGAGGGAGATGATGAACAGATACCCCTGCTGCATGATGAGATGGACTCCTCCTGCCATCCTCCAGGAAGAGGACCTTCCTCCCCTCTCTCACGGCCTCCAGCATTGATCCAGGTCGGCATCAATGAAGCCCTGCCCTGGGCGCCAGACATCTGGCTCTCCTGTGACATCTCTCTTAACCTCTGGTGCAGTGGAAGGCTTTGGCACAAACTGCAGTTCTCTCCCTCAGGACAACTAGCAGCGTACCGATTAAGGGTTCCTCCATGTGACAATCTTAACTTTAATCAGTTGCCCAACAAAGTCAGGTTTCTGAACCAAAAGCAAACCTGACTCCTATTTCCCGCCTCCATGGTTAAGATTCAGCCCACTGTGTGGGCTGAAGACTCAGGTGTTTGTCTGCGAGTGTGTCTGTTTCACACACTGATAGGATCAGGCTTAGATGTGATGCCCCCATGGTTAAATATTCCACCGTCTGGGTCACAGCCAATGGCTGCTCTGGCCAGTTGGGTAAACATCCTGATTGCACCCAGCACCAATCACACTGCACCCTGGCAGCGAGAGGGAAGGGGAACTGGAGAAAAACACAAAGGAGCCTCCCAATATATAACCCCCCTTTTAAATAGGGGGTTCTCTTCTTTGGAATACCTTTTAATGGGAGGGGGGTGCTGGTCACAACACCAGAGCCCTTTACCACAGTCTCTTACTGCTGGGATTGGAGGCTGGTGTTATAGAAATGTAGGAACAGGAGGAGAGTGGCCATTCAGTCTCTCAAGCCTGTTGCATAATTCAGCAAGATCCTGGATGATTTGTATCCTAACTCCATCCACTCCCTTGCTTCCACATCTCTTAACCCTTGACTAGCAAAAATCCATTGATCTTGGGTTTAAAATTATTAATTGAACTAGCATTGACTGCTTTTTATGGGCGAGAGTTCCACACTTTTACCACCCTTCACGTGAAAAAGTGTTTCCTAACCTCTCTAGAATTGCCTGGCTGTGATTTTAAGGTTATGTCCCCTTGTTCTAGACTTCCACACCAGAAAGTTTCTCTCAATCCACCTTATCAATTCCCCCTCCCTTGTACCAAGTCCTCGAGGTGTGATTCAGTCATGGTTTTTCCCACAGACTCATTCTCACTTGCCCCTGATATGAAGATGCTATGGAACAGAAACAGTCGCTGCCACACTGTATCTTTCATTTCACTTTCAAATAATGTCAACAATAAAGTCTCTCTGTTTACATCACTGGACTGTGAATCACTCTCCAAAGTACAAACTGAAATCTGACAGTGGGACAGGAGGACAAAGAGAGAGAGGAACAGAGAGAGAGGATCAGAGACAGAGGATCAGAGAGAGAGGATCAGAGACAGAGGATCAGAGAGAGAGGATCAGAGACAGAGGATCAGAGAGAGAGGAACAGAGAGAGAGGATCAGAGAGAGAGGATCAGAGACAGAGGATCAGAGAGAGAGGATCAGAGACAGAGGATCAGAGAGAGAGGATCAGAGAGAGAGGATCAGAGAGAGAGGATCAGAGAGAGAGGATCAGAGAGAGAGGAACAGAGAGAGAGGAACAGAGAGAGAGGAACAGAGAGAGAGGATCAGAGACAGAGGATCAGAGAGAGAGGATCAGAGACAGAGGATCAGAGAGAGAGGAACAGAGAGAGAGGATCAGAGACAGAGGATCAGAGAGAGAGGAACAGAGAGAGAGGAACAGAGAGAGAGGAACAGAGAGAGAGGATCAGAGACAGAGGATCAGAGAGAGAGGATCAGAGACAGAGGATCAGAGAGAGAGGAACAGAGAGAGAGGATCAGAGACAGAGGATCAGAGAGAGAGGAACAGAGAGAGAGGAACAGAGAGAGAGGAACAGAGAGAGAGGATCAGAGAGAGAGGATCAGAGAGAGAGGATCAGAGAGAGAGGATCAGAGAGAGAGGATCAGAGAGAGAGGAACAGAGAGAGAGGAACAGAGAGAGAGGAACAGAGAGAGAGGATCAGAGACAGAGGATCAGAGAGAGAGGATCAGAGACAGAGGATCAGAGAGAGAGGAACAGAGAGAGAGGATCAGAGACAGAGGATCAGAGAGAGAGGAACAGAGAGAGAGGAACAGAGAGAGAGGAACAGAGAGAGAGGATCAGAGACAGAGGATCAGAGAGAGAGGATCAGAGACAGAGGATCAGAGAGAGAGGAACAGAGAGAGAGGATCAGAGACAGAGGATCAGAGAGAGAGGAACAGAGAGAGAGGAACAGAGAGAGAGGAACAGAGAGAGAGGAACAGAGAGAGAGTAACAGAGAGAGAGGATCAGAGACAGAGGATCAGAGAGAGAGGAACAGAGAGAGAGGAACAGAGAGAGAGGAACAGAGAGAGAGGATCAGAGACAGAGGATCAGAGAGAGAGGAACAGAGAGAGAGGATCAGAGAGAGAGGATCAGAGAGAGAGGATCAGAGAGAGAGGAACAGAGAGAGAGGAACAGAGAGAGAGGAACAGAGAGAGAGGATCAGAGACAGAGGATCAGAGAGAGAGGATCAGAGACAGAGGATCAGAGAGAGAGGAACAGAGAGAGAGGATCAGAGACAGAGGATCAGAGAGAGAGGAACAGAGAGAGAGGAACAGAGAGAGAGGAACAGAGAGAGAGGATCAGAGACAGAGGATCAGAGAGAGAGGATCAGAGACAGAGGATCAGAGAGAGAGGAACAGAGAGAGAGGATCAGAGACAGAGGATCAGAGAGAGAGGAACAGAGAGAGAGGAACAGAGAGAGAGGAACAGAGAGAGAGGAACAGAGAGAGAGTAACAGAGAGAGAGGATCAGAGACAGAGGATCAGAGAGAGAGGAACAGAGAGAGAGGAACAGAGAGAGAGGAACAGAGAGAGAGGATCAGAGACAGAGGATCAGAGAGAGAGGAACAGAGAGAGAGGATCAGAGACAGAGGATCAGAGAGAGAGGAACAGAGAGAGAGGAACAGAGAGAGAGGAACAGAGAGAGAGGATCAGAGACAGAGGATCAGAGAGAGAGGAACAGAGAGAGGAACAGAGAGAGAGGAACAGAGAGAGAGGATCAGAGACAGAGGATCAGAGACAGAGGATCAGAGAGAGAGGAACAGAGAGAGAGGAACAGAGAGAGAGGATCAGAGACAGAGGATCAGAGAGAGAGGAACAGAGAGAGAGGATCAGAGACAGAGGATCAGAGAGAGAGGATCAGAGACAGAGGATCAGAGACAGAGGATCAGAGACAGAGGAACAGAGAGATAGGAACAGAGAGAGAGGATCAGAGACAGAGGATCAGAGAGAGAGGAACAGAGAGAGAGGAACAGAGAGAGAGGATCAGAGACAGAGGATCAGAGAGAGAGGAACAGAGAGAGAGGAACAGAGAGAGAGGATCAGAGAGAGAGGATCAGAGAAAGAGGATCAGAGAGGATCAGAGACAGAGGATCAGAGAGAGAGGAACAGAGACAGAGGATCAGAGAGAGAGGATCAGAGACAGAGGATCAGAGACAGAGGATCAGAGACAGAGGAACAGAGATAGGAACAGAGAGAGAGGATCAGAGACAGAGGATCAGAGAGAGAGGAACAGAGAGAGAGGAACAGAGAGAGAGGATCAGAGAGAGAGGAACAGAGAGAGAGGAACAGAGAGAGAGGATCAGAGAGAGAGGATCAGAGAAAGAGGATCAGAGAGGATCAGAGACAGAGGATCAGAGAGAGAGGAACAGAGACAGAGGATCAGAGAGAGAGGATCAGAGACAGAGGATCAGAGACAGAGGATCAGAGACAGAGGAACAGAGATAGGAACAGAGAGAGAGGATCAGAGACAGAGGATCAGAGAGAGAGGAACAGAGACAGAGGATCAGAGACAGAGGATCAGACAGAGAGGAACAGAGAGAGAGGATCAGAGACAGAGGATCAGAGAGAGAGGAACAGAGAGAGAGGAACAGAGAGAGAGGAACAGAGAGAGAGGATCAGAGACAGAGGATCAGAGAGAGAGGAACAGAGAGAGGAACAGAGAGAGAGGAACAGAGAGAGAGAGGATCAGAGACAGAGGATCAGAGACAGAGGATCAGAGAGAGAGGAACAGAGAGAGAGGAACAGAGAGAGAGGATCAGAGACAGAGGATCAGAGAGAGAGGAACAGAGAGAGAGGATCAGAGACAGAGGATCAGAGAGAGAGGATCAGAGACAGAGGATCAGAGACAGAGGATCAGAGACAGAGGAACAGAGAGATAGGAACAGAGAGAGAGGATCAGAGACAGAGGATCAGAGAGAGAGGAACAGAGAGAGAGGAACAGAGAGAGAGGATCAGAGACAGAGGATCAGAGAGAGAGGAACAGAGAGAGAGGAACAGAGAGAGAGGATCAGAGAGAGAGGATCAGAGAAAGAGGATCAGAGAGGATCAGAGACAGAGGATCAGAGAGAGAGGAACAGAGACAGAGGATCAGAGAGAGAGGATCAGAGACAGAGGATCAGAGACAGAGGATCAGAGACAGAGGAACAGAGATAGGAACAGAGAGAGAGGATCAGAGACAGAGGATCAGAGAGAGAGGAACAGAGACAGAGGATCAGAGAGAGGAACAGAGAGAGAGGAACAGAGAGAGAGGATCAGAGACAGAGGATCAGAGACAGAGGAACAGAGAGGATCAGAGAGAGAGGTTCAGAGAGAGAGGAACAGAGAGAGAGGAACAGAGAGAGAGGATCAGAGACAGAGGAACAGAGAGAGAGGATCAGAGAGAGAGGTTCAGAGAGAGAGGAACAGAGAGAGAGGATCAGAGACAGAGGATCAGAGACAGAGGAACAGAGAGGATCAGAGAGAGAGGTTCAGAGAGAGAGGAACAGAGAGAGAGGATCAGAGACAGAGGATCAGAGACAGAGGAACAGAGAGAGAGGATCAGAGAGAGAGGTTCAGAGAGAGAGGAACAGAGAGAGAGGAACAGAGAGAGACGTCTCTCTGTCCCTCTTTCTCTGTCTGTCCCCCTTTCACTCTCTCTATAAGATCAGAGAGAGGGTAGGGTCTCCCCATCCCTCTTTCTCGTCCCTCCCTCCCTTTCTCCCCCTCACTGCCTCCCTCTTTCTTTCCCCCCGTCTATCACTCGCCTCCTCCCTCTTTTTCTCCGGTTCCACCCTCTTTCTCCCCTCCCTCCCTCCCTCTTTCGTCCCCCTCCCTCCCTCTTTCTCTCCCCCTGCCTCTTTCTCTCCTTGCCCCTCATTCACTCCCTCCCTTTTCCTCCCCCTCCCTCTTTCTCCCTCCCTCTCTCTGCCTCCCACTTTCTCCCTCCCTCTCTCTCCTTCTCCCTCCTTACCCCGATCTCTTGCTTTCTCCCTCCCTCCCCCTCTCTTTCACACTCCCTCCCTCTTTCACCCTACCTATCCACCCTCTTTCTCCCTCCCCTCCCCTCCCTCTCTCTTTCTCCTTCCCTCCCCCTCCCACGCTTTCCCTCACTCTTTCATTGTCCCTCCCTCCCCTCTCTTCCTCCCTCCCTCTCTTTTTCCCTCCCTGCCCCCTCCCTCTCTCCCTCTTTCATTCTCCCTCCCTCCCTCTTTCTCCCTGCCTCCCTCTCTCCACCGGGCTGCCTCTCCCTCTTTCTTTCTCCCCACTCCCACTCTCTCCTCCTCCTCCCCTCTTTCTATCTCCCACTCCCTCTTTCTCCCCCTCCCTCCCTCACTTACCCCCGTCACGCATTCTCCCCCTCCCCTCCTTCTTTCTCTGCTCTACCCCTCACTCACTTGCTCCCTCTTTCTCTCCCATCCCTCCCTCGTTTTCCCCCCTCACTCCCTTGCTCTTTCTCTCCCCCTCCCTCATTCTCTCTCCTCCCTCGCTCTTCCTCACCCACTCCGTCGTTTTCTCCCCTCCCTCCCTCCCTCTTTCTCTGCCCCCCCTTTCTCTCCTCCATGCCACTCACTCACTCCCTCCCTCTTTCTCTCCCCCTCACTCCCTCCCTCTTTCTCTCCTCCCTCCCTTCCTCTTTTGCCCCCTCCCTCCCTCCCTCTTTCTCTTCCCCCTCCCTCCCTCTTTCTCTGTCCCCCCTTTCTCCTCCTTGCCCCTCAGTCACTCCCTCCCTCTTACTTTCCCCCTCCCTCTCTCTTTTGCCACCCCCCTCACTCCCTCCCTCTTTCTCTCCCCCTCCTCCCTCCCTCCTTCATCCCCCACACTCTCCTCCTTGCCTCTCAGTCATTCCCTCCCTCTTTCTCTCCCCCTCCCTCCCTCTTTCTCTCCACTCCCTCCCTCTCCCCCTCCCTCCCTCTTTCTCTCCTCCTTACCCCTCACTCACTCGCTCCCTCTTTCTCTCCCCCTCCCTCTTTCTCTCCCCCTCCCTTTCTCTCCCACCCTCCCCCTCTCTTTCACACTCCCTCCTCTTTCTCTCTCACTTCCCCTCTTGCACTCTCCCTCTTTCTCTCTAACCTCTGACATTCTCCCACCCCTCCACCCTCTTTCCTCAGTTTTTCATTTTCCCTCCCTCCCCTCTCTTTCTCCTTCCCTCCCCCCCACTCTTTTTCTATCTCCACCCACCCCCTCTACTCCTTTTTCCCACCTCTTTCTCTCCCTCCCTCCCTCACTTTCTCCCCTCCATCCCTCCCCTCCCTCCCTCTTTCTCCCCCTCCTCCCTCTACTCCTTCCTCCCTCTTTCACCCACCTCTTTCTCTCCCTCCCTCCCTCTTTCTCCCCCCTCCATCCTCCCTCTTTCTCTTCCCTCCCTCTTTCCCCCTCGCTCTTTCTCTCCCCCACTTTCTCACCCACTCCCTGCCTCTGTCTCTCCATCCCTCTTTCTCTCCCTCCCTCCCTTTCTCCCCCTCACTCCCTCCCTCTTTCTCCCCCCTCACTCCCTCCCTCTTTCTCTCCCCCCTCCCTCCCTCTTTCTCCTCTACTCCCTCTCTCTTTCTCCCCCTCATACTA